>NC_080384.1:40225893-40528923 GCF_014773155.1 Arachis stenosperma
CTGGGATTTTCAACTTCCACAGTTCTCGCCACAATTTTTGTTGTCTTATAATCTCTGGACAAAATTCAATAGGAGGATGCGAAAACCCATAAGCCACACGGTACCCAATACTCACTTCATACAAACCACTTTTATTAAGGGCCCAATAAATTTTATCTTCTCCACCCCCAATTATTGTTGCTAGCACACGCTGACTAGTGCCCTCAGAAAAAATACTTCTAATTAGAGTTTGATTCCTCTGACCATTAGAAAGTATTAAGTCTTTGACCATCAATAGTGGTTGATTTTGTAGAATGGAAGTTTCATATGGAGAAACAACATAAGGATGTGGAGGAGCAAGCCAAGGATCACTAAAGATTCAGATATTGGATCCATCACCAACTCGCCAAACCAGCCCCTTTTCAACAACCTTACGCCCTTCCAATATTCTATGCCACCCCCACGAAGGTACTGTTCCGATCTCTGCATTCATTATAGAATTGTATGAAAAATATTTACCTTTGAGGAGACTAGATAAGAGTGATTGTGGCTAAGAGATAACTTTCCCCCATTGTTTTGCTAATAGCGCTAAATTCTAAGCCCCTAGGTCCTTAAAACCTACTCCACCTTCCAATTTCGGTATTGTCATAGTATCCCAACTAACCCATGCCATTTTTCGCTCTGTACCTTTTTTATCCCACCAAAATTGGGAGAGTATGTTGTGAATCTCCCTAATTAAAGTGTCAGGAAGCTGGAAACATGATAATGAATAAATTGGGATAGCCTCCCCAATAGCTTTGATTAGAATATGCCTGCCTACAGAGGAGAGAAGTTTTCTTTTCTACCCTTGAACTCGCTTCCTCACCTTGTCCTTGATTTCTCCAAATGTGGCCTTTTTTAATTTTTGGACTGTAGATGGAAGACCCAAATATTTATCTTGTACACCAATATGAATAATTTTCAATTTTTGAGCCAGTAGTAATCGAACAGCGGGAGCAGTATTATTACTAAAGAATAGAGCTAATTTATGCAATTAACTTTTTGGCCACTGAACCCCTCATATGATTGAAGAAGATTGAGAATATTTTCACAACTATTTTCTGATGCTTTGTAAAAAACGATTGAGTCATCCGCAAACAATAGATGATTAGCAGTAGGACATCTTTGATTGATTTGAATACATTCAATGAGATCGTTTTGCTCTGCCTTGTTTAGCACAAAGAAAATTCTTCTGCACAGAAAAGAAAAAGGTAGGTAGATAGAGGATTTTCTTGACAGATACCTCTATTTGGTTTAAAAAAACTAAAAGGTTGACCTTCAACAACGACAAAGTAAGAAATTGTAGTCACCACCTCCTATATCTAACCAATCCACCTAGATTCAAATCCCAGCTTCTCCAAAGTGAACCAAAGAAAATGCCACTCAACACGATCATAGGCTTTGCTCATATCTAATTTAACAGCCATTTCACCCGATAGGCCCCTCTTCTTTGTTTTTAGATAGTGCATACATTCATGAGCGACTAGGACATTGTCTAAAATTAATCTACCCTTAATGAAGGCACTTTGATTAGGCCTGATTAGCAAAGTCATAAATTTCTGTAGTTGATGGACTAGTACTTTAGAAATAATCTTATACACAACTGAGGAAAGGTTGATGGGTCTAACCTGTGTCATATCCTTTGCATCAAGAATCTTAGGAATGAGACAAATTTGTGTATGGTTGAAACTCTTTAGTAGTTTACCATTGACAAAGAAACTGCGGACAACCTTAAAAACATCCTCCCCTACTAAACTCCAGTACAATTGAAAAAATTTAGCCATAAATGCATCATCACCAGGGGCGCTCTGGGGGTGAACACTAACGACCGCACGATCAAAACTGACCGGTCTAGTTAATTTTCTGTCCATGGTGGCTGAAACTTTAGTTTCAAAATCTTCGAATGCATGTGCCGGATTAGCTTGGTTAACCGATGTAAAGATATCCTTGAAGTATGTTTTAGCTACTTGTGCAATTTCCTCATGGGTGGTAGCATATGTACCATCATTCTTTTCTAGTTTCCAAATTTTATTTCTCCGGATTCTGGATTAGAATGATTGGTGAAAGAAACTTGTATTTCTGTCCCCTTCTTTTAGCCACTTTACACGGGATTTTTCCTCTAATAGCTTTCCTCCCTAAAGTAAGCATCCTCAAGTTTATTTTCCAAGGCTTTAGCCTGTTCTCCCCCTATAATACCCTCCTCTCTAAGAATTTCAAGTTGAGATGTGAGTTCACCAATGTCCTTCTTCGAATTAGATTTTTTCTGTTGCTGCCATTGAACAATACTGTGCCTACAATGCTTCAATTTTTGAGCCAAAACAAACATTGCTGAGCCATCCACCCATTCCTTCCAAGCTTCAGTGATAATTACCCGAATTTTTTCTAAACCACACCATCTCTCCTGAAATTTAAACCTCCGATTAGATTTTTCTATGACCGGATTTGTATCAAGGAGGATAGGCGCATGATCTGAACCATTTTCTGCGAGCCGAGACAGTGAGGCTGATGGAAAACAATCCATCTACTTACCGTTTTCAAGTGCACAGTCAAGCCGCTCCCTGATTTGGTCCTGCCCTCGTTGCCTACTAGTCCAGGTGAACCTTCTCCCAATCATAACCAAGTCCTTCAGTCCACCACAATCAATAAAATTCACAAATTTAGAAATAGATGAAGCTGATTTTAACCCCGTCCTTCCTTCTCATCGAGGCTCACTATAGCATTAAAATCACCTATAATTACAACTTTTCCAAAGAAACGTTGTACAAAAGAGAAAAGTTCTGTGTATTGGGTAGATCGAATCACATCCAAGCTATTTAAATGTACTCCAATCAGGCCCCAAGAACAGTTGAAAACATGATCAGTTACTTTGACAGCTATGAAAAACTATTTTTTAGCAAAAATCTCAACCGCTGTGCCCTCCTTTCATGCTAAAGCCAATCCACTAGCTGTACCCGTCGGACTAACAATCCTCCAATCTGTAAAATGACAAGACCTCAATTTACTTTCTACTAGACGAAATTGGTTTTTTGTTTCACATAGAAACACAATTTCGGGAGAGTAAGATTGACACATCTCTTTAAGGTTATGAACTGTGAAGGATGATCTTCCCAAACCGCGATAATTTTATGAAAGAACTCTCGTGGCGAATTAAAAAAAATTAAAAAAAATAAAAAAAAAATTGACAAAATCAAACATTAACACAAAAATTTTATTTTGCAAAAAACCCTAACAAAACAAATTGGAAGATGGAATGAATTTCCTCTTGGGCTTAGAGACCCGAAATTCAACTACCATTATGGTCAAGTTCATTTCTCCTTTCTCGCACGATCACCACATTGTTTGGATTCCCTTACATCTCTGCTTAACTCGACATCATCATTGTTACCCAATTGGCAGCAAATTTTGTCACTTTTATTTTTATTTTTTCATTTTTTATAATAAATTTTATCATTTTATACTTTATCGTTAAAACTTTTTAATAATAATTATATAATTAACAATAAATTTTTTTTAAAAGCTGAAAAAATATATAATTATTATTATAATATATAATAATAACGATAAATATATAATTGTCATAAAATTATAAATTAAATAAAATATACCGTAGTCATCATTGTACTATCATTAAAAATGATGTTTGTTGTGGTGACAGAGAAGAATATAATATTCGTTAGTTGAAAGAGTGTCGGTGCAAGATGCTGGTATGACAGTGGTGATGAGCATGATCATGGTGATGCATCAACTATGTTAGTTTGGGAAAATGCATGAAGTGGGACAAAATTTTCTTTCAACTGTGATCATTTGGGAAAATGCATGAAGTATCAAAAAGACAAAGAAGAGATGCCGTGTCAAACAAATTAAAGAAGTGGACAAAAGTTGTACAGATCAAATATTTTTTACATCTACTTATTGGTTTAGATTTCACTAATGTGGTGAAAAAAGATATATGGACTACTAAATAATTCACGGAAAAGGGATACATAAGAAAATGGATTTTGTGCAGTGTATACAAAGTTTTTTTCCTTCTAATATTAATATTCATATATAAGTTTTACACTTTTACTATAACAAATTGAATAAGATACTTGTTCAAAATGTAAAACAATTTTTTTTAAAAAAAAATAAGATTTTAAAATTTTCAATGATAATAAGGCTTGAATAATCTAAGATGTTATATACTATTTGAATCATTTATTCATAGATTTGGCCTGAATGGTACTTTGTTAGCGAAATTCCGCCTATGTTATATAATATTAGTCAAAGCATTTGATAAAATTAATTTTAATTAATTTATTATTAAGCTTATTTTACATTAAAAAATAAAAAAAATTAAATATGATAACATCAACCAAGACGTTGTTACTTGTTAAGTTATTTCAAAATTAAAAAATAAATTTAATTAACTAGTTATTACCGACGACCTGACAGTCAATAAATTTAATGGCAATTGAGACACCATTTATATGTTAACGACATAATTGGCGAAAAAAAAAAGATGAAGATTTTTTTCCCAAATTATCAATAATTTGGCTGTTTCTAATTAATCGGTCGACTCCAACAGAATGATGATAATGGAATTATTTGTAACAGTAAATTTAAATTACTAGTATTATTATCGGACGGAGAATTAGAGAAAATAAGCTTATAAATTAAAAAGATTTTTACTAAATTATTTGAATGAGTAAAAATGTTGGAAAGACCTTGGTTCTTGTCAAATTTAGGAGTTTTCCTTTGTAATGATGAATATTATCTTCTTACATTGCATCTTTTTTTCCATTACGATGAATTATTTTGTTTATGGGAATTTTTTTTTTTTGTCTTTTTTATATCTTTATGGAAGTCTTTTGACTTTTGTTTTTAAGTTTGACATTTTCTTATTAATGGATATATGAAGATCACCATATTCTACTCTTCCTCAGTCGATATAGAGTTCTTATAATTTTAACTATTTCTTGCCATATGAAGTTGCTATTAATTTTAAATTTAAATTTTATTTTATTTTAAAATAAAATTTTATAAATCAAATTATAACTTAATTTTAAACAAATTTAGTTAGAATTTTATTCGATTATTAATATCCATTTAATATTTTATGATTATATATCTCTTGTTTAATAATGTTATGATTAAAAATAATTTAGATTAACTTATAAAAAATTTATTTTAATATTAAAATTATTATCATAATGATAAATTTTTAAATTTAATTAAAAAACTTATTCTATTAAAGAATTAGTGTTTTAAACCTACACCTACTAAATTGTGGTGGAGTAACATGATTCACGTGTAAAGAGTAAATCATTCTACCCTACTACAATTTACATAAGAGAAAAGAGGACAAATATATAATTAAGGATTAATTTAAATAAATAACTTAAAATTAAGTTTTAAAAGAACTTAAAAAGATTTATGACATTAAAAATAATTTTATAAATAAATTATTTTATATTTTTTTTAGATTATTTTATATTTATTATTTTAGTCACAAAGTGTTTATTTTAAAAAGAGAATGATAAAAAAATTTATTATAAGAGAAGTCATTTTTTTTAACTTCTCTATAAATATTTTAAATAATATTTTAAAAAATCACAATTTAATTTTAAAAATAGTACCAAATATTAATCTTATAATTTTTCATAAATAAAAAAAATCACTTAAAAACTATCCGAACTAGTCCTAAAACCTATTTAGAATATTTAGGTAATATTGCTTTGCATGCATTTTATTTAGATAGTTTATTATTAGAATAAAATTTTACATTCAAACAAAATTCTTATTCAAGTTGTTGTAACAACTTTTTAAATTACGCACTCTTCTCCTTCTCCTTTTCCGTTTCTTTCTCCTTCTCCTCGTATTTCTTCTTCTTCTTCTGAATTCGCGCAGGCTCTTCTTCTTTCCTTCTTTTTCCCTTCTTCTCCTCCTCCTCCTTCTTCTCATTCTCTTTTTTCTTGTTCAATTCTTCTTCCAACGAAGCACACGCAGACTTCTTCTTCTTCTTCTTCTTCCAAATTTGCATATGCAGATTTTTCTTCTTTTCTTCTTCTTCTTCTCCTCCTCTTAGAGATTATCAATTCAATTCAGAACATCTTCAATTCAAAACAATTTAGTTCATTTCATAATGAACCGAACATGTTATTAAGATGAAACAATTGTATAGTACTAAATGAACGAAACATTATCCATTATATAAAATCAAATTCAAACAGTTTTCTGCAGAATGAACTGAACATGTTATTATGGTAAAACAATTGTATAGTACTAAATGAATGGAATATTATCCATTATATAAAATCAAATTCAAAAAAGCTTTCTGACCCCTTTTCAACATCATGAGTGGGAGCAAGTAGCTTAACTATGACTCTAAAAAATTAATTTGAGTTGGTCTAGTAATTATTTCACTAGTATGTTTAAGTAAGCTAAGTGTCAAAGATTCGAATATCGTTTTATTCATACAGTAACTATTGATCAATCACAAACCCTTAAATAAAGCTCAAATCCTCGATAGATTAATTGTCGACCTGTCGAATTAGAGGATACCTAAAAAAAACTAAGATTTCAGGAGGTGAATCTATGAATGTAACGATATGCATAAAACTCGATCCATATCTATCATTGACTTCAAACCCCACTCCACCCAATCCAATTGATTCTTATGAAAAAAGTATGATTCTTCCAAGTTCTAACAGTAACCTTTTCATTTTTTAATCAATTTGAGTTGGTCGAATAATTAACTTATTTGTTCCTTTAAGTAAGTGTCGAATATTTCAATCACATTTTTTGTATGCAGGAATTTATTGTCCAACGACAAACTTTTAAATAGAGCTCAAATTTTTTTTTTTTGGTGACTAAATAGAGCTCAAATTTACTATGACGTATTAATTTTTAGTCTGTTGGTTTGGCAACTAAATTTTTTTTTCATTTTTTAAAACTTTTTCCTTTTTAGTTTTTGGGCACAGCTGTGTTTATTGTTTAGTTAGGCCGTTAGACCGAAAGTGGTTTAATTGGGCCTAATGTTACATTCAACTTTTTAAGACCAAAAAGAAAACTTTTCAAAAATTAAAATTTCTTTTGTCATAATTCAATTGTAATTAAAAGCCACAAAGGAGAATCCAGAAAAGAAAAAAAATAAAAAACCACAAAGGAGAATCCAAAAAAGAAAAAAAAATTAAAAGCCACAAAGGAAAATAAATTTTAAGGAACAGAAGAGGGTTAGGTTTCCGACGAGTCTAAGGAACTGAAAGGGAAAGGAGAAGGTTAGGAATAAAGCCACAAGGACGATGAACAGGAAGCAAAAGTTGATGAAGTTTCAATTAAAGATGGAATTCTCCATGACCAAATAATAATAATAATAATAATAATAAATAAATAAATAAATAAATAAAGATGGAATTCTGGGATCCTTGTTGCATGTGTTCAGTCTCTCTTTCAAACTTATGCTGCATTCTTAACTCTATTACGATTTTCATTCAATTAATTTGGGAATTTTTGAAATTAGAGTTTTTAATTGAATTGGAAATTTTGATTATCTAGTTGTTAAAATAAATAATAATTCCACCTTATTATTAAATTTAATTTAATTTTGATATTAGTGTAAAATAATTTTACACGTGTATTTAATTAGGTCACATTAAATTAATAAAAATAACTAAATTTTATATTGACTGCGTGAATAATTATTCAAAAAAACGAATATGATTGTACGACGATATAAAATATTTTATATTGTCAATACATCGAAATTAAACTCTATTAAATTATCAAAAGTTTACCAAATCATGAAATCCGTTAATTGGTTCCACATTTTCTATTAATAAAACGAAAGATTAACAGTCGATATTTTTGTTAAATTTAATAATTTTTTAGAGATATTTTATAGTTTCTGTCTCTTGAGAGTATTCTTGTGAATGTCAAAATTTTTTATTTTTTTTCCTTCATATATATATCGTCGTTCAAATATATTCTTAGGTAGCGTTTGTTTTGAAGTACTGAAATAGAGATTGACTGAGATTCAATATCATGTTAGTTTAGAAATTAATACTAAAATTTCAATATTTTAATACCTCCAAAAAATAGGGACACATAAACTAAAATTTTTAGAGATGGAGACTAAAATTTTAAAAATATTTTATACTTAAAATATCTTTATTTTAATTAATTAATTTCGATTTTATTTTTTGTACAAATTAAATTAAAATATCATTCTTATTTCAATTTCTGTCTCCTACTTTACACTAAATAAAATACTGAAATTTATTTTAATTCCTGTTTCATAATCTCTATTTCTCAATCTCAATTTTTCTATCTCTGTCTCTTCACCAAACACTATTTTATAATCTTATTTTCATCATAACTATTGATGAATATTGTTTTGGTCAAACTAAGCTCAGGCTTTTTGCAAAGCTTCCTTTCCGGCGGCCACCTTTTCATATTCGTGCTGTGATTTTTCTTGTTATTATATGCATTTTTATTAATATTAAAGATTTATATACAATTATCTTAATATAAAATTAATAATTAAAATTATTAAATAATTATTAAATTAAATTTATCAAATTATTTAATTATTTTTAAATATTAATTTTACATAAAAATATCTGAATATGAATTTTTAACTTTTGATTAATGTGGTCGTTATAATGAATGGGTGCTTTATAATCATAATAAAGTCCAAATGGACCAAAACATACTTGACCCAAACTTGAATGCCACTTGACTTTAATTAAGTAATTAACTTTAAGGAGATTATTAAAACCCGCCATGACCGACTAACTGAAAAATTAAATATTTATTTTACTAATGTTAGTTAAAAAGTAGTCCCAGATACTCATATAGTAGGACCAGCCAGTATTTTCTTTTGAATATTTTTTTCAAACAGTAACTATGTTTGTTAAGAAACCCTTTTTTTTTCTTTCATTATTGAGTTGCTTTAACAAGTCTTTGTTCTGGATGACATTGCTTTCGTTTCTAAAATTTAGGCCCAGTTTAAAAGAACAGCTTAATTAAATTATTTTGTATTTAAATTTTTAATTTTAAAAATATTTATTTTATAAAAATGTGATAAAAAAATAATAATATTATAAGAGAAGTTATTTTTTTAATTTTTTTATAAATTTTTAAATAATTTTTTAAAAAACTGCAATTTAATTTTAAAAATTACATCAAATATTAATACTACTATTTTTTATAAATCAAAAAATTAAAAAAATTATTTTAAATCTTCCTAAACGGATCCTTAGTTTCCAACATGATATTTCGGGAGAAGTTTTGAATCGAAGACTGGATGAATTTAAATGAGTTATACTATTAAATTTACGAATGATTATTCAAATTAGTTCTTCATGTTTTTAAAATCGAATTTTTTAATTTTTTAATATTTATTTTTATTAGACAATATAATTTTCTCTAATTTAATTTGATATAATTTTCGAAGTGTTTAAAAGAATTTCAAAAAAAAAAATTTAAAATTTTAAAAATTTTAAAACAGTTATTTCGATTAAACAGATTAAATTAAAATGAGACTATATTATTGAACAGAAATAAATATTAAAAAATTTTTTGTATACTTTATAATTTAAAGAATTAAAGTGTCCAATATTAAAAATCTAAAAAAATGATTTAAATAATTACTCTAAATTTATTATATATAAGAAATTATTTTAATTAAATAACAAACCAATATAAAAGATGTTGATACTATGATCCAAATCATTAAAGCCTAAACCAAAAACAAATCCATTACACCAAATAGGTTATGCACCCAAGAAGTCAACCCAAAAACTGACATTAAGCACCTCACTAGCTCAGTGATGTGCGACTCGTCCAATCCGATCAATTGGGAGTTTGGGATTCATAACCGACTCTGATCCAACTTGGAGAGTAAGCAAGAATTCTATTCTCACTACTTCAATTACATAGACTACAATGAGATAACCGTCCATTTTAGGATAACTTTCAGAAAATGAAAAATAACAACTCATCACCATGATTTGATAAGATCATTTCACATGATGACCAAGTCATTTGTAATATCTCAATTTTCTTAATCATGTTTATTATTTAATAATTAATTAATTAATTAAATTTATAATAATTTAAATTTACCTTTATAAAAAAATTAAAAGATAATACACTTAAAAAATTAACATATATATCTAATTTAAAATTTAAAAATATAGAAATATTAATTATAGTGAATTCTTAATCAACAATAAATAACTTTTTAAGGATATATTCATCTCATATTTATTAAATTTGAATACTCTTTAGCTACATGAAACGATAAGAAAATTATCTTTATTCTTCAAATTCAGTATAAAATTAAATTCAAATTCAATTAGGTATATCAATTTGTTATAAGTTCATAGTAGAAAATCGTAAGGTAACTAACTAACTAGGGCTGGAAGTGAGCCGAGTTGAGCCGAACAAGACCAAACTCAAGTTCGGCCCACAAAAATTGAGTTTGGTAGCTCACAGCTTGACTCATTAACAATCAAGCCTATTTCTTAAGTTTAAGCTCGACTCACCGAAAGCTCACGAGTTGACCGAGTTCAAGAGCTGACTCAAATAATAGGAACATAATTTATAATTCTATATCAATAAATTATAATTTATATATTTTAAAAGTATTTAAAAAAGATCAATTTTATTTATTGTCTATTTATCAATAAATTATAAATTTTTTATTTATATCTTATATCAAAATCATATATAAAAAATAAATATAAAATTTTAAATAATTAAGATCATTAATATATATATAATTATATATTACTATTTCATATATATATTATTAAGGGTATAAATTATATATATATATATATATATATATATATATATATATATATCTCATTTAATTTATGTGCTCAATTATAAACTCAAGCTCGACTCATCACCGGTTCACGAGTTCAGCTTATTGAGTTATTAACAAGTCGAGTTCGAGCTAGTTCATAAACTGACTTGACTCACTTCCAACCCTACAATCAGTCTAATATACCAACAGTATTTCCTAAGTATCTCAAGTTACAGATATTTAATTGACTTTACTCAAAGATAGTTTGAAAGATAACTCAATTTTCTATAAATTTGTCTCTAATAGCTATTTTCGAATTTCAAACGTAGAAAATATTATAAAAATTGCAAAGTGACAATTTATATTAAAGATTTCATCTAAACACGAGTTAGATTTTTCTAACACAATTTACACATGGCTAAGAGCCATTTGAGTCCTTCCTTTCTCATTCTATTTCTCTTTTTTGCTAGATGACTTATTTTTTTTATCTTTTATTATCTCTACATATTGTTATTCATATATTGTTTCCACTTCATTACAAAAAAACTCTTATCTTTTTTCACTTACTCTCATTTTAAATCCTTACATATACATAAATTCCATTCATATATTATTTGAGAAGGTATCCTCTTTAAACTATGTTAACTATGAATGTCAGGATTATGAAAATTTTATTTCTACAATACTCAGAGATTTGCATAGGATTTATATATTTTGCAACCTCAATATTTATATTGAGTTCATCGAGTAAGATGTTTTAGTCATCATAACTTTAAAGGAATAAATTTATAGATAAAAGAATATGATTAAATTCAAATACCAATAAATCAAATATGACATTATCATACAAGTTCTAACAGATTTGATTCACTTAACTTTAATCTATAGTCTCTGACAACTTCTTCATGGGCGGGTGGCGCAACCATTCGTCCTAGCAAGGGTGGTTGGCAAGGTCAGCTAGGGCGGCCAACAAGGGCTACCGGCAAGACACTATAAGAGAAGCGGAGGATAGCGGCCAGAAATTAGTGTCTGTGTTTGAACTCGCCACAAATTGGTAGAGTCGCGTCAGTTTTGAGCTGCAGTTTGGCTTTAGCTGCGGTAATGTGTTGGATAGCAGCTGTTCAGTAAAAATCGCTGCAATGCAATCGTTTTGGGTATATATAGTGAAGAATCAGCAGATTTCCTTCTTTGGTTCCTCGGGCAAATACAAACCGGAGCAGAGGCATGAAACACACCTCCGCGCACGAATCCTTGCTACCGTGTACCTCCGCTCGTCAGTACCAGTTGCATCGCGCTTCTCCTTGCTGGTGGGTCCATTGCCAATCTGCTCCCTGCTTCTTTTGGTCTCGTCCTTAGGTCTACTCTGCTTCTTGGTTCAGATTATTGGTATCCAAAAAATTCGTCTTTCAATTTTGTTCTATTTTTTTTTTATTTTCTTGATTGGATTTTAGAATTGTTCATTAAACAGAGAATTTTCAAGATTACAAACATAAAGGTGCTCTATGAGCCCCTAAAATCTTGTTAACCCTAACCCTTACTTTATAAGCTTCGATTGGCGCTGTTTCTGCTGGCACGCACTGATATCAAAATGGTGCTCTCCTGCTTCTTCTCTTCAGCCAAATTTGCTCTATCCATGGTTTGAATTTGCTGCAGTTACACGAACTTCTTGACACAGCTACATGAACTTCTTACAAAAAAAAAAAACTATTTTTTCTAAAATTATTCTAGAGTGATTTAAAAAAAAAAGTTTTTTTTTAATAAAATCAATTTTTTTTTTAGATTTAAACCAAGCCAAATCACATAAGCTTGTTTATTTAAAATGATTTGGTTCAGTATATATATATATATATATATATATATATTAAAAACCCATGATGTTAACGGAAAATCAAGCTAATAATAAGTTCAATCCTTCCTTTTTCAGTCTATATCTTAACTCTGTTCACAAGTATAAATTAAAAGAAAACTTAAGTAATTGAAAAACCTAATCTATATGCGTAGTTTTTAAATTTAGAAGAAATTCTCTCGCATTTCTTGTAATTTTATGCTTTTTCCCCCAAATATTTTCACATCCAATAAAAATTCGAAGAAGAAGTAAAATATTTGAAAAACAACTTTTTCTTAACCAACTTTGAACTTCCTGTTTTCCTCTCTCTTTCTCATCTCTTAACTGTTGGCTTAAAGGAAATTGTCTTTGAAATTTTTTATTGGTTGATCAAAAAGATTAGTTTCCTAGTTGGACACACGTGGTAAAATGGAGTGAACTTGAATGTGAGGAAATATGTTGATAAGAATGCGATTAATAGAAAAATGGTAATATTATGTGACTTATTATAAAAAATTAATTCTGATAAAATTGATGTTGAAAATACTTTATTACGAGGCAAATAATTTGTTAGTTATTATTGAAGAGGTTTTTTAACCAAGCTTGTCAAGCAAGAAATGATTAAGTTAATGATGAAAAGACGTACGAACAGAGAAGAGAAGAAGGGTTGATGAATCTGATTAACAATGGTTTTGTTAGAGAATTAACTAGAAGAATAGTCAATTAAAACTAGTTAGTTGAAAGATAAGAAGTCTGTTATTAAAAAGAAAAAACAATCTCTTACTATAATAATTTTTCAAATTTTAAAATTAAAAATACAAAAAATTGATCTGAATTGGCTTAAATTGTAGTTCACTCCTTAAACTTTTTTTATTAACAATAATATAAATAAGCAAATTAATTTTTTAAGTTGTAGTTAACTCTTTAGATTTTTTTTTTATTAACAATAATGAAAATGAAGCAAATTAAGTGTGTGATAATTGCCAACTTACAAAACATACTATATATATATACTGCAAGTTGCGAGCTGCTATGCTAATTATAGAAAATATCTATAACCTGATCTAACTTCCCTATAACTAACTAACTATAACAAACTTTTTCTTTAATCACACTTTTATCCCTCACAATTATTATATGTATTATTCAATTAAAAAATTAACACTATAAATCTTTAATTAAATTTGAAGATTTATTATTATAATAAAAATCATAATACTGAGAAATAAATTTTTTTATATATTATTTTTTATAGTTTATATAAACTGTTTAATTGTAAAAAAATTTTAAAATTGAAATTGAAAAAAATATTATACAAATAAACCTCATTTCTAAATTTAATTCCTAAATTGAGAACAACAACAACAAAATATTATTCAAAAAAAAAAAGAAAAATATATTAATGAAGGAACTAATAATGAGAAGGACTATTAGAAGATAGACCCTTTTATTTACATTCAACTAATTGATAGGAGTACATCAACATACAAGTAGACACATTAGTAACAACATATAATGCCAACAATTTACAGAAAAATAAATAAAAGCACCTGAAATTCTGATGAATATGTGCCACTAAAGTTTGTTATATATATCTTGCACTGTATAAATAAAAGAATCTAATTAACGTTATTTAATTTATACAGTCTTTAGAGACTTTATTGAAAATAACAAGAATCAAATTAATTAAATAAAGCTATAAAGTATAAACAAATGACATTAAATTATTATTAGGTAATTATATTATGACCCTAAAGAGCAATAATGGGCATGTTCTGACGATGGTGCATCTGCACATGCTCTTCATTTTCAAGCTCTATCATGCTTCCAATAATGATTTCAGTCGCACTATTCACGATTTCTGATAGGTTCCTGCATTCCACAAGGACAAAACTTGTTTCAATTAATTAATTTAAGAGCACAATATAATGTTGTATTGATAGATGATTAATCTTGACCATATATTTCTTTTTTTTTTTTAATATTTCGTACACCAAACACTCGAATCTTGAGATGTGTATAAAAATACAGTTATAATAAACTGATCATTAATTAAATAATTATATATTTTTTAATGAAGAAAAAAAGACATATACATTTTTATTAAGAATATTAATATTAAAATAACGATACCCTTTTGAGGAATTGTAGGTGAGTCCAACAATATGTTTGGCCTCGTCAAGAGCCCAACGAAACCTGCGAAAATCTTCATGGGACCATTTGCCATTGTTAAGAACACGAAGCTGAGAAGGTTTCACATCGCAGAAGATGGGTATCACCTTCTTACTACACCCCATTAGAAGCGCTAGCTCGTGTAGGCAAAAGTATGATTCACCTATGTTGCACAAAACACCAATTCGAGTAAAATAATTTGCTCAAATTATTTTTCAAACAATTTTATATCCGATATTTTAGTCATTAATAAATTTATATTTTTTAAAAGTCTTTGAGAATTATTCTCCTTGTATAGATTGGTTCTTTCGTTTTTTCAATCAAATTAATATGTGTGTTGTATATATAAGTTTCTAACAAATTTTATTATAAAGACAATTAAATATTATAAAAATACACTCTAAAGTAAATTTGTTCTTTTAAAAATGACGCAGAGACTAATTTATTGGATGAAAATAATTTTTAAAGACTTTTAGAAAAAAAATTGTTAAGGAGCAAGAAGTCTAATTTATAATTTTTTTAAAAATTAATTTGAATATATATTTTAAATATTTAATTAATTTTATATCGATTATTTTAGATGAGTTATTATGAAAATAAGATAAAAACTCAAGTGCAGTCGACTTCATATGAAATTGATAGTTGACAATCGTTAGATGAAAATTTAGTCAAATCAATTAAATCATCTAACTGCTCTCAATGATCAACTTCACGCGAAGTCAAAGCATCTGGATTTTCATCTGAAAATAAATAAGGACTCACAATAACGAGGAGAGAAGACGGCAACACCGATCTTGCATTCGAGAACTCCTCTATTTATCTTATCAAAGAGTTTGTCTCCTGGCTTCATGTTTTTGTTGTCCAAGAAAGGGTTGAAGCCGTTCCTCCTTAGGTGATCGTAGAGTAACGAAGCCACTGTTTTCTTCGTGTCCCTGCACCTATGGTTCAGGAACACGTCACATGGCTCCGTTACTCGCCTTCTTGTTGTTGTTATTGTTACTGCCTCCATCTTTGTCATTTCATATATTTGCCTTTGTTGGGTAAAGAATCTGCGTTGCAACAAGTTCGCTGCCATAACACGTTGCATGCTGCTTAATAATAATGCTTAACTAATTTCTTGATAATTAAAGAAGAAAGAAAATAATAAATGGAAGATAGCTAGGTTTTTTTTTGAAATATTTCTATATATGCTATGAATGTGATGATTGTGAAATGGAGTTGTAACAATGGTTTTGATGCCTTTTTATAGTTGCGGTAGATGAATTTGTTGTGTGTTTTCTTTATTTATTTAAACTTGTCTCTTAGCTTGGTGCGTTGTTCAATGTTGGATTGATTTTGAAAGCGAGTATAAATGGAAAATAAAGCATTGAAATTCAAAGAGTTGTAAAGGATCTTTTGTTAGACTGTGGAAGTGGGGCTAATCAGTAATTTTGACTCACTCTAGGCTCTATACTAATTAAGGAGTATACCCCTTCAAACACGTCGTGGACTTCTCTTTCTGCATGTGTGATATATATACGTATTACATTTTTCAATTTTATTCTTTTATTCAAATTTTATTAATAGTAACTTTTTTTTATTAGTAGTTAATGTTTCTATATATATACAAAAATGTAAGAATGACATGGAAACAATCTAGAATTGTTAGGGTCACATAATATAGAAACAATTCATAAACACTAGGGTAAAAGGTTAATCTTACTTCCTTAGCTTTCTTCTTTTCATCTAGGATTAGAAGTGAGGCAAACTCAACTTATTCTTAACAGTAGTTTCATAAGTTAAATTTGATGAGTTATTTATTGGTTTTACATATAGACTGATTCAATTATAATTATATATGTTATTTGTTAAATATTAATACTTACTTATTTTATACTTTTAATTTTTATGACATGCATGTTTATTAAATATATAAAGTTAAAATGTCTTTTATTTATGTCATATCTAAATCATAATGCTTTTATCTATTTATTGTAGTCTAAATGATTGATAAATGAGAATACATATATATACGTGTATATATGGACTATGCTACATGTACACCAAAATCAGTTATCAATATAAAATATATGTTAGAATATAAATATATTAAAATTAAATTATATATATATATATATATATATATATATATATATATATATATATATATATATATAAAAGTCTAATTTGATTGTTTATGGTAGAAGAATGTAACATGCTTGTATTTATCTTTTCATATATATATATATATATATATATATATATATATGATTGTTAATGTTGTTTATTATATAAAAGTTATCATTTATATAAATAATGTATCTACTATTTATGTAAGTTCATGAATTTAGGTGAATTGAACTTAATTAAATTGTTTTGAGCTAAGTTGTGAACTAAAATTAAGTTTGATTTAACGGGACTCGACTTAATAAAATATATAAAAATTAAATCCTTTACAAAATCAAAGTCTTATTTTGTAAATAATAATCATTTCTCCCTTTATAAAAAGTAAAAAAAAAAGTAAGAATACACAATTAAAAGTTTTCAAATGCTTTTATGAAATATGAAGCACGAAGTTGATTGCTTTGATTTTTGAACAACATAGAAAAAGGTACCTTGTCCGTATTATGGGTTGGACTTCCATTAATATTATATTATTATATTCTAACAATATTGAGACAAAGAGACACCATCTACTGTGCTATGTCCCCTTCTTTTTCTTCTCATCTTCAAAGCAATTTCGTTTTGTCTGCGCCAACAAGCTACTACTACTTTTTTTTTGGTTAAAATTGAGAAGAACAATCTATGCCCAATTATGATCGGAATATGCTTTATGATGTGTTGAATTAGAATTTACATGAATCACTATTTTGTATTGGCAATTTCGGATGCCATTCGAGTTAAATTAAACTACGTTGCTTGGTAACAATCAAGTAATTAAGTTTAAATAAAGGGTTTCATTCCACTTAATTAATTTATATCGATAATTTTTAATCTAATGATAAGCACTCAATACAACTCACGATATTAAAGTCAATGTTATGGGTTTGCTTCTTAAATAAAGGGAAAGTAAAGAGAAAAAATTTAAGAGTTTCAATGGATAAACTCCATTTTATTATTTTAAATTGTGTTAAAAATATAAAATTTATTCACTAATTTATATCATTTTGTTTAATTAATTGAGTTTATCGACTCTGTTTACTTCTGATAAAGTTGCATGTGAAAAAATTTTTTCTTGTATTTCTAATTATTAATTTTTTAATATCTTTTTATGTCATTTAACCGTGATAAATTTTTTAAGTGTAGGTGTATAAAGGGCTTCAAAAAATCGAAAAGAATATAGTAAATAAATGAATTCAAAAAGCAATTTAGAATAGAAACTATGTGACAACTCACTTAAACGAAATTTTTTTACTTAAGCAAAATTCTCGCATGAGCAACATAACCAAGAATTCATCTCATTCTTAAATATTCCATACTAAATAAAGAAGGTTTATATTTTTGTGTTAATATATATATTTTTTCGAAATACAATAATATTTATCTTTAGTATCGTCCAAAATTATTCATTTTTCAAATAGTAACAAAATTCATAAACAAAGTCAAATCCTATGTCTTTTAGTTTACCTCTCCTCTAAGTTAAACCCTCATAAAATCAAATTGGCATGCTCTTAGTTAGCAAAATTCTTAATCTAAACAAGAAGAATAAAAATAAAAAATAAAAACTTAAATCAAAAGGTAAAATTTCTTATTTAAAAAAAATAAAAAAAATTAATAATCACAAATGAAAAGGTGAGATTTTTTATTTTAAAAATAAAAAATTAATAAACACAAATAAGAGGGTGAGTTTTTTTGTTAGGAGTGACAAAATGGATCGAATTTTCTGTGTCTATCAGTCAAAAAAGGTGAGTCAGACTAAAATTTGAAACTCGTCAATTAAAAAAAAAGTCATTAAATCGGTATCATCAAATTCACAGATTTTGACAAAACAAGATAGACTAGTCTGTCAGGCTAAAATATATTTTCTTCTTTCTTATATAAAAGAGTAATTAGTAACAAAAATTGATAATTATATAATTTTCAAACACACTTCTTTCACTTTTTTATTTTTATTTTTGTTATTAACTTGAGTTTTTTTGTTTTACCCTTTGTATATGTGTTCAAATTATGTGACTTATTTCTTAAAATAAAAATGATTTTATTGACAGATATCATTGAATATTGTTGTGAATTTTTCTATTGAAGTTGAAAATCTAAAAAAAAATTGGAAAAATTATGTTATAGTTTAACTATTTTTTTATTTATATTTAATTTTTAAATATCAAATTTTTAGATTAATTTTAATTAACTTTATTAATTACAAAAATTGACTAACTTACAGATTTGTCAATCCGTTATAAAATAAAATAAATTAGCATTTTAAATCTGATATGACCAGTAAGATCGGTTACGAGTTATAGCTCGGTAACGTCTCAACCGATCATTGGCAATAACTGATATTTATTCCCGTAACGTCGGATACACAATTAATACTCCTCCCGAGCGTTACACCTCAGAGAAACGGTCCGAACTAGCATAAAAGCAAAAGATCAGAATGAAGAAGGTACGCAATCTTTCCAAGAAATCTCTCCATATTCACAAATTCTCTCACTGACTTGAGCGTTGGAGTGCCTTTGCAGGTACCTCCCCCTCCTGGTCATCCTTCGCAGAAGAGGTTGGAATCGCATCTCCGAGGCACACCGATCTCCTCAAAAGGACGACCTATACCTCAACCCAAGCCGGTAAGAACATTGGCGCTAGAAGGAGGGCCCTAGGAAAAAAAATCATCATTCGTGATAAACCCTAGAGGTCCCTGCACATTCCATGGCTGACGTTCCTCCGCCCTCCCCATCCGAACTTTTGAGGATGGTGACCGAGCTTCAACAAGCAAACCAAAGAATGGCGGAGGACAACCAGAGAATGCAAAACCAAATTGCACAATTAGTACAAGCCCGACAATGTTACAATATGAGCTTAAAGCCACCTAAAAAGCTCGGACGGCAACAAGTCAATTCCATTAATTCAGAGCCGATAACATCAGCCGAGTTAGACCCCCGAGCCGACTTCGAAGATCGGCCTATGCCAAACGAAGACTTGACAAAGATAACATTAGGCAATGATCCGATGAAGTTCACCTTTGTCGGCACTTCCCTCAGTCCAGAAGACAAGGAGAGCCTTGAAAATTTCCTCCGAGAAAACTCCGACCTATTTGCATGGACCTCCGCCGACATGCCAGGAATAGATCCGTCGGTTATAACACACAAATTAGCATTAAACCCAGCAGCCCGACCAATCTCCCAGAAAAAACGAAACCTCGACACCGAAAAGCGAGAAGCATCAGTAAACGAGGTAAAGAAGCTAATAGATGCCAATTTCATCAGGGAAATCAGATTCACAACATGGCTGGCCAATGTGGTTATGGTAAGAAAAAATAATGGTAAGTGGCGCATGTGCGTCGACTTTACTGATTTAAACAAAGCGTGTCCCAAGGACGCTTACCCTTTACCCTGTATTGATACTCTGGTTGATAACTCTTGTGGTTACGGCACCTTAAGTTTCATGGATGCATATTCTGGTTATAACCAGATTCTCATGCACCCAACAGATCAAGAAAAAACGGCTTTCATAACTGAAAATGGTAATTACTGCTATAACGTTATGCCTTTTGGTTTAAAGAATGCAGGGGCAACATATCAACGGTTAATGAACAAAATCTTCGAACAGCAGATAGGGCGGAACATAGAGGTTTATGTTGACGACATGGTCGCCAAAACCAAACCCGGAGACTCTCACATTCAGGACCTGGCCGAAATCTTCGGCCAAATACGGCGATATAATATGAGGCTGAATCCAGAGAAATGCGCCTTTGGAGTCCGAGGAGGGAAATTCCTCGGATTCATCCTCACAAGCCGAGGAATTGAAGCAAATCCAGAAAAGTGTCGTGCAATACTCGACATGCATACTCCATCCACAATCAAGGAAGTTCAGAGGCTAACAGGACGATTAGCCGCTCTTTCTAGATTTTTACCATGTTTGGCCCCAAAATCTTCGAAATTTTTTCAGTGTTTAAAAAAGAACGCAAAACATTTTGAATGGAATCAAGAGTGTGAAATAGCTTTCAAAAATAAAAAAGAATTCCTTTCAAAACCCCCTATACTGCAAAAACCAAAGTATGGTGAACCGTTGTATATATATTTGTCTATTATTGATTTTGCCATTAGCTCTGCTCTTGTCACAGAAACAGATAAGAAGCAACAGCCAGTCTACTTTGTGAGCAAGACCTTGCAGAATGCCGAGCTTCGTTATCCAAAACTGGAAAAGCTCGCCCTAGCTCTCGTATTCTCATCTAGGCGTCTTCGACCATATTTTCAAAGCCACACGATCATTGTCCGAACTGAACAGCCTCTACGACAAGTTCTGTCAAAGCCCGAGCTGGCAGGAAGATTAATCAAATGGGCTATTGAGCTGTCAGAATTTGACATTCAATACCAGCCGAGAGGGTCGATCAAGTCCCAATACCTCGTCGACTTTGTCGTCGAGCTCACCGAACCAAGCTCCGACGTGCCAAGTTCAGGATGGACCTTGTTTGTAGACGGAGCTTCCAACCCTCAAGGCGCTGGTGCCGGAATACTACTCGAGAGCTCGGATGGCATAGTTCTCGAGCATTCCCTCAGATTCTCATTCAAGGCCAGCAATAACCAATCTGAATACGAGGCCCTCATAGCAGGGCTCAGGTTAGCCAGCGATTTACATATCACTAATTTAAAGGTTTATTGCGATTCATTGTTAGTAGTTCAACAAGTAAACCACAGTTTTCAAACAAAGGACCCGATTTTATTGCAATACTTAGATATTGTCCAACAACTGCTGAAAAATTTTTCAAAAATAAACATTACTCACATACCTAGAGAGCAGAACCATAGGGCAGATATTCTGTCAAAACTAGCAACTACACAAGCGCACACCGCCACTCTATTACAGTCAACTCTAGATAAGCCGAGCATTGATGTATTTACTGTTTTTAACACAACTGATAATGACAATTGGCAATATCCTTACATCCAATATCTTCGTTCTGGTCTCATCCCAGAAGAGATCTAAAATAAAAATAAGTTCCGAAGGCAGGCCTCCTATTATACATTGTTAAATGACAATCTTTATAGGCGAGGATTCTCTCGACCTTTGTTAAAATGTTTGAACAGGGCAGACGCTGACCTTGTGCTATCCGAAGCCCACGAGGGCATTTGCGGAATACATTCTGGGGCGCGGAGCCTGTCACAGAAAATCCTCCGAGCAGGTTTTTACTGGCCGACGATCCAGGAGGATAGCAAACGCAAAGTACGAACTTGTGAAAATTGTCAGAAGCATGCACCGATCATTCACCTGCCAGCAGAGCATCTTCATAGTTCGACGATAAGCTGGCCATTTGACAAATGGGGAATTGACATTCTAGGACCATTCCCCACTGCTCCAAGACAGGTAAAATATCTGGTAGTTGCAATTGATTATTTTTCCAAATGGATAGAAGCACAACCTTTGGCTAAAATAACATCCGAACAAATGATAAACTTCGTTTGGAAAAGCATAATCTGCAGATTTGGTATACCTAATCACATTACAACTGACAATGGTCGACAGTTTATAGACCAAAGTTTTAAGAATTTTTTGCAGAATCTGAAAATCAAACAACACTTCTCTTCTGTTGAACATCCGCAATCCAACGGATTAGCAGAAGCCGCCAATAAGGTCATCCTCCAGGCCCTACGCAAAAAGCTCGAGACGGCAAAAGGCCTATGGGCCGAACTCATCCCAGAAATACTATGGGCATATAATACTACAGCTCACTCGACAACAAAGGAAACCCCATTCCGTTTGGTATATGGGTCCGAAGCCATGATCCCCATAGAAGTATCGCTAGGCTCAATGCGGACATTAGCAGAAGAACATAATCATGCTAGACGAGCCGAGCTTGACTTAATTGAAGAGGTCCAAGAAGCAGCAGCAGTCAGACACCGAGCATTACAGCAACAACTTAGCCGACGATATGGACAGAAAGTGCACCAAAGATCCTTCACTGAGCACGATTTAGTTCTCAGGAAGACCGAGCAAGCTCGCCGACCTCCCTCTCATGGGAAACTCGCGGCAACATGGGATGGCCCATACAGAATACACGAAGTCCTCGGGAGAGGAGCATACAAGTTGGAAGAATTAGATGGCACTAAACTCCCCAACACATGGAACGTTGGTTCCCTGAAACGATATTACAGTTAAGCAGCATGCCAGTACTCTTTTTCCTACCATAAGCATTTTTCCCAAAGGGTTTTTTGGCTTTTGGAGGTTTTAATGAGGCTGGCTTACCTTGAAAACTTGATGTCACAGGTACTGCTGTTAATAAAATGTAACTTTCATTCTATTTGATATGCATTCTTTAAACAGATTACAGCATCACCCGAAAGGGAATTTATTACAGATAACGACTAAAACTCCCCCAAGGGGAGAAACCGATCATACCTAAAAGTCGCATTATTATAAGACGAATGCGCAAGCAACATAACTTAAACTCTCATTAACGCCAACCAAAGGCAACAGAATACATGATTAGGAAACCATACAATCCTAATCAAATCAGTTTTCAAACAAACAGTCCTTATGATCAAAAGTATCGAAATTTAACAAAAACCAAAATATTACTTGCAAATTCAAGCATACAGCAAAAAGCAAAGCTACTTAAAGATAATTCTCAGCTGCCCAAATTTTCATCTCCTTCCTCGTTAACATCCTCATCATCAACAAGATCCCCATCCCGAATTACCTTACCGGGATCCATAGCAGCAAAATCTCCTTCAGGAAACAGAAATTTTGCTTGATTAACAGCTCGTTGAAAACCCTCAGCAAATGCATCCAAAATATCCCCTTCTTTACGAGTCTCAGCCTCTTTCATTTTGGCAGACACTTTGATAATCTGGTCACTCAAATTCGTCAAATCATTCTCTTTCTTTTTCAACAAGCCGGAAATCTCTTCATGACACTCTTTTTCCACTTTCAATTCAGTTTCAACCTCGGACAGCTTTTTCTTCAACTCACTTAAACCTTTTTCCTTCAGCAAGAGTTCCTTCTTTAACTCGGCAACTTGAGACGCCTCACCAACCAACTTCCTATGCTTCTTCTCCTGACTTCGTCCAATGCTAGCCAAACGAAAGCCCAACACCTAACAAACACGGCATCAGTGTCAAAAAAAAAAAAACACACAGATAAAACAAAGAAAGAATAACACCTGTAAGAATTGATCCACCCCTAAATCTCCAGCCTCCTCCACTCGTCTATTATCCACCGAGGCCTGAACGACCTCATCGGCCACAACACTAAAAGGAAACTTTGTACTCCACACCGAAGAACTCTCTCCTTCACTTTCAAAGACATGCAACTTTTCTTGTTTCACCAAAAAGTTTGATAAATCCTCCAGCGCAACACTCCCCTCTTTCCCTTGCATCTCCTCAATCAAAGCAGATTCCGACTTCCTCTTCTTAAAAACAATCGGTTTCTTCCTCGGAGGGGGCTGATTAACCTCGGCACCCCCATCAACCTTCTCTTGAGTGGACGAAGATCCCTCAAAATTCTTGGCCTTGAACCTCGACCTCAGACTAGATGCTGTCACACCAGGGAAACTGCCAGCTGCAACATAAAAGACTAATTGATCAGTCCACTAGAAATAGTATATCCAGCACAGAATCTTTTCAACTTCTTACCAAAATATTCAATAACAGCACTCTTATCTTCCTCCCAGGGAAGCAGATCAGAAACCGAGATTAAACCACCTTTTCCAACCATCTCCATCAGAAATGAAATTATACACTCATTCCGACTGTTTATAAGATCAACACCCAATATATGTTGTGGATGACAACACCAATACAGGGGAAATTTCTCCCCCAAATGTTCATCAACATAAAAAGGGAATTCCTCATCAACGGACTTCACTTTCAAAAACATTTCTTTGAAATCCTTAAAGGATGATTTATACAATTTGAAAACAGAGAAGCCCGGTGTACTATTCAAATTAACCCACAACCCTTTCCATACTCCTTTAGCTTGAAACAAACAGAAAAACAATTCTACATCAGCTTCAATTTCAAGAAAATCCATTAGAGCCTGAAAACACCTGATGAAAGCCCACCCATTCGGGTGTATTTGAGATGGGGCACAATTCATTTGCCTCAATACATTACACTCAAAAGCGGTGAATGGAAGCTTTACCCGCAATTCTTCCATAACACAACTATACATATAAAAACTTTGAAAATCATTTCTCCTATGAAAGACACGCTCAGAGCGGCTGCATGGCAAAAGTTCAACCCGAAACCCAGCCCTAACAATCCTACCCAGATTTACCCTATTAACACTCTCAACGTCAGAAAACAATGAGCCGCGAATGTGCACATCTCTCTCAACCCAACCATAATCTTCATCATTATCAACCCGCGGTAACAATTTTTCTTTCTTATCAGCCATTTTTCACTAAGAAATTTGAAACAGTAGAGGACAGAGATAACTTACTAACCTCTAGTACCCATGCTCCTACCAAAACGTGATGCTTCCCACTTAAACAAGGTAACCGAAAAATCCCATCTTCAAACCAAGCCACTAATTAAATAAACCTTTGAGTTCCATAAGTTAATCCAAACCGTTCATTTAACCCACTCACAACGGTTACAAAGCAGCTTTGGAAGTTGAACCAACTCATCATGATAACCGTGCACGAAAACCAAGAAACCAGGCAGTTTCGAAATATTTCAATAAATTGAAATAAATTGAGTTGAATGAGCCATGTTGACCTGGGGGCTCCATATACCGAGCCATAACTCGTCTAAAAGCTCAACCCGTCTCCTCAAAGCCAGGCTAAGCTTAGGGGCTGTGATATGACCAGTAAGATCGGTTACGAGTTATAGCTCGGTAACGTCTCAACCGATCATTGGCAATAACTGATATTTATTCCCGTAACGTCGGATACACAATTAATACTCCTCCCGAGCGTTACACCTCAGAGAAACGGTCCGAACTAGCATAAAAGCAAAAGATCAGAATGAAGAAGGTACGCAATCTTTCCAAGAAATCTCTCCATATTCACAAATTCTCTCACTGACTTGAGCGTTGGAGTGCCTTTGCAGGTACCTCCCCCTCCTGGTCATCCTTCGCAGAAGAGGTTGGAATCGCATCTCCGAGGCACACCGATCTCCTCAAAAGGACGACCTATACCTCAACCCAAGCCGGTAAGAACAAAATCTATTTTATTTAGCAGGATAGAATAAGCTATCTGTTTTATCATCGGTATTTTTTGAACATCACATGTAATTTCTAACTTCTCTAAAATATACACTCTTTCTCGAACATATAAACATTTTTCAGTATTTCTTTATGGTAATAAAATTAATTTATGACAAAATAAAGTATTTTTTTGTATTCCGAAGTTCCTAGCTGCCCATTTAAACATCTTTCAAATTTAATGAAAAAAAATGAGTAAATTTTAAAATTTTAATTTAATTACTGTTATAAAATTAATGTATAAATTAGATATAAATATATAGACACTAATGGTTTTGGTCTATAAATAACATTGTTGTTATAAGAATGGGCGAGGTATCATAAAAAGTTGATTAATGAACAATTAACTCATCAAGATTCAAGATCAACCTTAAATATTTGTTAATGGGTTTGCTTCCACACACAGATTTTGGCAAATTACTCGCTCCATGGCTTCTTCCGTTTGACTGTTTGAATAATAGAAAAGTTTTCAAGTCATAAATCCACAATTTTCCCTTCAATTTAATTGATTGAAGAATAATTCTAGTATTCTACATCAAAATATTCTATGTATGAGACAAACCAATATTTAAGCATGTGCTTTCTTTTATAAAGGTATTTCAACTTTATATGTGGGTTAATAATGCATGTCACACGGAGCATCTTTTTACTTGGATACTGTACTATTAGTATGATTCCTCTGAAATATACTTTGACTCTGTGAATAGACTATTAATAAACAGTTAAAGCATTAATTACTACTTGGGTCTTTCTCCATAATTATGATATTAGACGAGATTGTTAAACTTGTTAGATTATGCATTATATATATATATATATATATATATATATTAGCATTAATGTCACTTACCGTAACACTATACTTTTCGTGTCTCGGTAGTTTAAGACTTTGGGTACCTTTTATTTTCCTTTGAATTTGATTACAAGTTTTGTTAATTAATTAAGGCTTATGTATGATTTTAGTTTTTAAGATATAGGTTAAATTTTTTTTTATTTTTTATTTTTTTTTACATACAAAATCGTTCTTAAGATTTTATAAGCAAAAAAAGATTAAGGACAAAAAAATTTTAAAGACCAAAATCATATTTAACCTATTAATTAATTAGTGCTTATGGTACTTGTAAGGAAAAAAAAGTACTTATTAAAAAATTAATTCTTAACTAAGTGACCACTTTTGAAAATTTTATTTTTTAATAATATTCAAGGTTTTGAAAATTGATTCGAATCGACCGGTTAAACTACGAACGGATGAGAATAACGGTTCGGACATAAGTCAAAACAGAAAAATTTAAAAACCAACGTTAGACTTTTAAATTGGTCGAGAACCGATCAGTTGAATCGAATCAGGACTCGACCAGCTTTTTAAATTTTATAAAAAACGCCATCGTTTTAATAGCTGATGCCATAAGCTCCTAACCATTGCCTAACCCAGCAACCCTAACTCTACACAACGGCGTAGCACACACTCCCTTCCATCACCCTCGAGCTCGTTCTTTCTCTCACCGCCAGCAAGTTTATTCCCTCACTCTTGTCCAATTGCCGGATTGCTCCATCCGCTGTCGCAAGTTGGAGCTTTGAAACCACTGTCGTCATCGTGTAGATTTGTTCCACCATCATGCAGCTATCATTTTAGCTTTGGAAGCACCGTCGCTGGGCTCGTCTCCTGCCTCCGTCGCGTAGCTTTGTTTCATCGTTGCTGGCGCCAGCTCTGTTCCACTAGTCAGCGATGTTTCCTCTCTTACTCAGGATTTGCTCTGCTCTATTCTAGGCTTCTAGATTGCTTTGTTCTTGGAATTTGATTTTATTTTTTGTTAGGATTGGTAATCTGAATCTTTTACTTGAAAATTATTTTTTTATACTTTAATTTTCAAGTTGCTTGATGCTTCAATTTGAGAAAATTGTGAATTTTGGTTTAAGCTGTGATTGAAGGTTCTTTGGTTTGGGTATTCTATCTTCACTTTGCTGGAAGTTTAGATTTTAATTCTTTGAGATAAATTATTGTTTTCAACAATGGTGAATTTTAGATATTTTTTTAGTTGCTTTATTTTATATGTTTCTATTGGTGTTGTTGTGATTTAAATGTTCTTTTGATTCTTTCTTTTTTTTTTCAAATGTTCAGTCAGTACTTGTTTGATTGGCTTTTCTCAATGATTGTATTTGATGGTAAATTTTAAATTGATAACTCTATTACTGTTTTATTGTCTGTTTCTGTAGTTAAATTTTATTAAAGTTTTTTGAATTTGTACTGCCTATGTTACTGATTCATTGTTTCTTCGTTGCTTTTTTTTTGTTGTTAATCATTCTGATGAGCTTTGTTAAAATTGAGTTGAAAATTGTTAATCTTTCTTCATTTTTATTTCACCGTTCTAACTTTTGTTCTTATTAAAAAATTTACAATTGGTGATCTTTTGATTTATTATATACTTCATGTTTTTATTATTTTGTTCTTATGAAGAAAAATTTGCAATTAGTGATTGTATGATTCATGTTTTGATTGTTTTGTTGCCAAAAAAATTTTGTTTTCATTATTTTGTTCATTGTTTGGTTGCATTGTCCCTATTCTCAATCTCTGTCGACTCGTTGCCCTTCTTCCGTGTTGGATTCTTTTTGTTTCAAGTTCTGTTGTATTTTTTTTAGGCTCTGTTATGTATTTGTTGTGCAACACTATCATTTTTTGTTTTACTTTTTGATTCACCTACATTAAGACAATATTCTCTATTTTTAACTTATTCATTATAATTCAATCCAACTATTTTTTATCGAAATATAATTATGTCCATTGTCAACAAATTTGTAGCAAGTTTTTGTATATTTTTTATGATTATTTACATTTAATTGGTGATATTTTATGTAAGATTTTAAATTTAAAAAATATTTTAGAATGTTTATTTATAATTTATTTATTATTTTATTATTAAACAATTTTTTCAGTTGAACTACGGTTAGACTGGTTGAATCAATAAATTAAAAAATTAGTGACTAGAACAGTTCAATAATCTGTTCGATTTTCAGAACATTGGTAATATTTATCTACTTAGCAAATCAATATAGTTTTTTTTCTTTTCACTCGTACCCCTTGTGAGTGAATATAAGTGAATTAGTTAGTCTTTATTAGTTATTATTGTTGTTACACTATAGGTAATTTTACTATATATGTTGCATTATTCCATTACCCAGTAAAGGTACTACAATCACAATGTATGAGTTTCAGTTTCACTTTCGTATCTCAAGTCTTCTTCTCTAATTCTATTTTCTGCGTCAGTGAATGAGAACACTCTCATGCTTCCAATTCTTTACTCTATCTCAATTGTTGTTATGGTATCTAGAGCCTGAAATCCTGCTTCTTTTCAAATTCTGATTCCTCTTTCATTTTCTTTCAAAATTTTCCCTAATTTTATCCTAATTTTTGCCCTAATTTTTTTCCCTCTTGTCTCTGTTCTTTTCCCCTTTTTTCCTTTCTTGATTTCTTCAATTTGGTATTCCATAATGTCAATTACTCTATCAGAATCTTCAACCAAGAGATCAATCTTCCCAATTTCTGAGAAGTTAGATCACAACAATGATAATACATGAAAACACCAAGCTTTGCTTACAATTCAGAATTTAAGTCTTGAAGATCACTTGTACCAAACCAAGATTCCACAACAATATGAAGATGCTGCCAAGAAGACTAAAACAGAAACTGAAGCCTTCAAACAATGGAGGTTAGATGATCTTACTTTATCAATTTGGGTTCTTGCATCAGCCACAAAGTCCGTCAAGAACAAGATCCTTCAGCGCCATCAATTTTATGAAATTTGGAATGCACTTAATGACTATTTTGCTGAGACCTCTGCCACAAGAATTCAAAGCTTAAAAGCTCAACTGAAATTATTAAGAAAAACTGGATTGATACCAGATTATCTCTCAAAAATCCAAGATCTTGTTGACTTTCTACAATCCATTGGATATCAGATTCAACAAGATGACCATATCTCAGTAATTCTTGATGGTTTACCTGAGGAGTATACCGTCTTTATTACTTCTATAACGTCAAAATTATCAACCTACAATGTATCTGAAGTTGAGTTTTTCCTCAAAGCCTATAATGATATGTTAGAAAGATACAAGAAACCACAAAGTGGCATCCCATGGCAAATCTAGCTCAAGCATCATCACTGTATACCATTCAATCTCAGAAAGGCTCTTTTATTTGAAGAGGAAGAGGGGGAAGATTTGGAAGAGAAGGTCATTTTTCTAATCAAAGTAATCGACCTCAGTGTCAACTTTGTGGTCACCAAGGCCATGTGGTTCAAACTTGCTTCCATAGAGTCGATCCTAACTTTCAAGCTTATGGAAATAGCTCACAATCACCACAATTCACATTCCCTTACTCTAACACACAACCACCACCACCATCATCATAGTTCCATCAACCAAGAGCTTATTTCTCAAATTCTTAGAATTATCAAGAATCTGTATGGTACCCAAATTTAGGAGCAAGTCACCATGTCACACCAGATTCACTCAACTTGCTGAATTCCAACTCTTCAATTCCAGATTCTGATAAATTGTTTGTAGGTAATGGCCAAGGTACAAAAATTATAGCTCAAGAAACTTCAATTCTCTGTGATAAAGACAGTGAAATCAAGTTTCTTTTAAACAAATTACTTCATGTCTTTGAAATCACACAGAATTTATTAAGTGTATCTCAATTTGCTTTAGATAACCATGTCTATTTTGAATTTTGGCCTTATGATTGTATTGTGCCTGATCAAGACTCTCAAGAATTTTTCTCCAAGGCAAAGCTAGAAATGGCATATACTCTTTTAAAAATTTGTTTATTCCTGTGCCTAATAAGTCCTCAATGCATAGTTCTTTGAATAATTATGTTTCTTGTAAGCATAGTATTACAAATTCTTCTATTAAGAAAGCATTTGTAACTCAAAGCAACAAAAATGTAACCCTTGACTTTTGGTATAAACGCTTGGGTCACAGTTTAATAAAAACTGTACTTTCTGTCTTGAAAATATGGAGAGTTTCTGCTCAATTTGATTCTAATTTTGTTCAAATATGTGAATATTGTGCTATGGAAAAAAAATACATCAGTTGCCTTTTGCAAAATCTGAATCAGTCTATAAAGTCCTATTAGACCTTGTTTTTGTTGATATTTGGGGGCCTGCCTTTATGATGTCTAGAAATGGATATAGATACTACATCTCATTTGTGGATTCTCATACAAAATACATAACTATTTTTTTACTAATTCATAAATCTCAGTCACTACAAGTATTGAAAATTTATAAATTGTTTATGAAAACTCAAACAGAATTGAAGATTAAGGCTTTGCAAACTGATAGAGGTATGAAATTCATGTCACACTCCTTCACTCAATTTTTAATTGAACATGGTATTATGCATAGAATCTCATGCTCCTATACACATAAAAAACAAGGTAGTGTAAAGAGAAGACCTAGGCATATAACTGAAGTAGGATTGTCACTTTTGGCTACTGCTACATTACCAATATTATTTTGGAAAGACTCCTTTACATCGGCAGTATATATCATCAATAAATTACAAGTTTCTACATTAAAAAATAAATCACCTTTTAAAACTTTATTTGGAAAATTACCAGATTATAAGGACTTTAAAAATATTTGGATGTGCTTGCTTTCCTTATTTAAGATCTTTTAACAAAGTAAACTTTGCATTCAAATAAAAAAGTACTTATTTCTTGACTATGATAGTAACTACAAGGGTTATAAGTGCAAGACTAAAGCTGAAAAATTCTCTATTCGAGACATGTGATATTTGATGAAACTGAATTTTCTTACAATTCTCTATTTTACAATAAAAATATAGTAGTGAACCAGGATACAGTTAAAGATCTGCCAACTTTTACATTCAACATTTCACCCAAGACTTCTAATCCTCCATAAACTCTACCTCCTCTACATATCTCAGATTCTTTCTCATCGACTACTTGCCTTGACACTCAAATTACTGAGCATACCTCTTCTAGTACTAGCCTCAATCAGAATCCTTCCATCCCAATTTTAGGCCTTGAAATCTGTCCACCTTTTGAAAATGCTACAAACACTAGTTCTACTACATCTTCTAATACTCACAATATGCTCACAAGATCAAAAATCAGAAACAATAGACCTTAAGCATTAGCTATAACTTCAGTAGAACCTTATGATTTGATTAACAATACCCCAAAGAATGTTAAACAAGCTTTTCAGTGTTTAAACTAAAAATGTAATACCCGGTCTAACCGAAATTAATTAAATAATGAGTTAAGTAGGAGCGAATATGGTTGAAATATTTGGCAATTGGAATTTGATGATTTCAATATGATATTTGGATTCAGTGAATTTTTCCGAGTCGGAAGACATAGTTTTCTGCGTAAAAGCGCGCAGTGGAATTTTGATCGGCAGTACCGGCTGAGACCTGTCTGGTACTGCAGCTAAGAAAATTGATTATGAGTAAATAAGATTAAGAAATGAGGAATTATGATTAGGGGAGGTAGAAATATTTAAAGTGCGATTTGGAGCGCTAATCTTAAAGGTTTTAGCCCAAAATTGGACCAACGGACAAAAATAAGTGAACTGGGCCTAAGTGGGCCCAAGACCCAACATATATAAACATTAGTTATGAGCATTTCAGCTCATTTTTACCCTAAAAGAGAGGTTGGGGCGCTGAATTGAGAAGAGAGAAGAGAAGAGAGAAAACCTAACTCTCTTTGATCTTCAAACCACCATAACTTGAGCTACGGAGCTCCGATTGACGAGCCGTTTGCGGCCACGCGTCGCTCTTCTCATCCTCTACAATTCTATCTAAGTTTTGTGGTGAGTATTTCATTCATCTCTGCCCAGTTTTCGAATTTCCCCACTGTTACACGTTTTTGGGAAGTTAGTGTTGAAATCTTGTGATTTTGGGTGTTTAGGGATACTCCAACATGGATTCTAAGTGAGTTCTATCCCTACTTCATATGGGCTGAGGTAAGAAGTGCTCAAACCCTTGTGATTTGTCATTTTTATGAGCCCTAGGTTGATGTATGTATGTCATATTGGTTATGTTAGTGCATTTGATGGTTTTGGTGCACAATTGGGAGATTGGTGTTGCTTGTGGAGCTTTGGTGAGGCTTGGAGCTAAGGGTTGGTGGAGACTTCCAAAGAAGAGGCTCAATTGATTTGACTACAAGAGGTACGGTTTAAGTTTCATTTAAGTACCGTGTGGTGTGATGAGAATTCCTAGGCTAGATGCCCCTAGGATTAAGTTTGGATTGTGTAAATGGTTGATGCTAATATGCATAGTTGGTATGTAATGTGAATTGATGATTGGGTTGAGAATTGTGTGGCCTTGTATGCTTGGTGTATTGAAAATTTGATGTATTGGGTAATGAGTATTAATTTGTGGTTTATGCATTTAAATTGTGAAATTGGGCCGGAGGCCGTAAATTTTGGGCCGGAGGCCGGAAAGAGATAAGGGATGAATTTCATATAATGAATATATGAATGATTGGGTTGGTTATTGAATAATGAGGTTTGAGGAGTTGAAGTGTGGAAATTGGTAATTTTGGGTGAAATAGTATAGATGAGGTATGTTTGATTTTGGTTGAGATATATTATGTGGTCATATATGTGAGTATGATTATTGATGCCTTGATGGTATGATAATGCATGAGAGATATGTATGTTGTGATATATGCTTGAGAAATGATTAAGGTTGATTTGGGGGTGAAACCACGTGATAGTGAGTATGATATTGGTTATGTATAATGATGGTTGATTGGAAATAGTATAGTTGGAATTTGGGATGAGGAAGGATGTATGACATGTTGATATGTTTGTAATTTAGCCATTTGTTTGAAATGGGTAAAGATGGTTATATGGCGGTTTTGTGTATCGTGGTAAAGTGTTAATGTATGAGTTGAAGAGGCTTGATGTTAATTTTGATATATTTTGATTGGTTTCAAAAAGGGTTAAAATTGGCATGTTTTGGTTGATTTTGAAAAAGGGTTGAAAATGGCTTGTTTGAAAATGGCACTTTGTGGTTTTTATGAAAAATATGGTTTTTGGGCATACTTTGATGGGACATAACTTGGACTACGGATCTCTGTTTTATACCAAATCTATTTAGAAATGAAATTGGATCCGGGATGTCCATGCCGTTCGAAGAACGGGTGAAAAACGATTTAAAATGAGGAAGTTATGTCCGTTGGAAGATTGGGGTTTAAATCTGTGAATTCTGCAGTTTTTAACTTAGAAAATTTTTAGCAGAATGACCCCTTGCGCGTGGGCGCACTTGGCGCGTACGCGCCGTTCTTCCGAAAAGTGCCATCCACGCGTGCGCGTGATGTGCGCGGGCGCGCCGATTGTGCTGCACCCAATGCCCAGCCATTTTCCAGAGAGTTATGCCAGGACTGTGCCAGTGTTGTGCCTGGGGCACGAGAACACCCGCGCGTACGCGTGGTTGACGCGTGCGCGTCGATTGGCAAGTTTGTAATCCACGCGTTAGCGTGCATGACGCTTGCGCGTCGATGAGTTTTTAAGGCCATCCGCGCGTGCGCGTGGAGTGCGCGTACGCGTGGCCCTGCTTTCATGCCAAAGTTGATTTTTGAGTTCTAAGAGCCAAATCTCATACTTTTAAGCCTCCGATCTCACCCCTTATGTATTAAATCATTATGATATGCCTATCAATGAGAAAAGAGTTAGGGGATGTGGTAACTTGCGAGTGAAGCAAGGGGAAAAGTTATGATCAATGATGATCAACGATGAGTATATGAGATATGGAGGATGACGGTGGAAGTACCGTGTATGCCATGAGCCGAAGGGCTATATTTATTGATAAATGGCTGGTTCTTGGTTGGACCATGAGCCGGATGGCTGAGTTATTGCCGGGTCACGGCAAAGCCATTATTGATTATGGCTGAGAATAATTGCATATATGATTAATGAATGAATGTATTTGTGATACCTGGGTAGTAGTAAGGGTGGTGGTTCGTCCCACTTGCTCCAGGTTAATGTTTGAGTTTTGATAACAATGAGGATTGATAATATGAATTGAGATTGAATGAATATATGTTTGAGATACCTGGGCAGTAGCAAGGGTTGTGGCTCGTCCCACTTGCTCCGGGTTAATGTTTAAGATACCTGGGCAGTAGCAAGGGTTGTGGCTCGTCCCACTTGCTCCGGGTAATGGTGAAAAATGTTGAATGTAAGCATGCTTGTGTTTTCTCTCTGGTTGTAAGGGTGACAGGGCACCGATACCCTCTAATGGCGACAGGGCGCAGATACCCTCTAATGGCGACAGGGCGCAGATACCCTCTAATGGCGACAGGGCGCAGATACCCTCTAATGGCGACAGGGCGCAGATACCCTCTAATGGTGACAGGGCACATATTCCCTCTAATGATATTAATACGCAACAGAGAGACTGTGCCCGGGTTAGCTACCGGACACGTCGGGTTGGCTTGATAACCGACAGATGATATCATCAGCCATAGGGCAGGCATTCATCATTTGCATATGTTTGAATTGTTTGGGTTTGCCTATTTGTTTTGGATTTCTATATCATATATGCTATGTTACCTGATTACATGCTACTTGTTCTACTTGTACTTTATTTGTGTATTACTTGTCTGTATTGCTTGTGTTTGTACAACTGAGAGATCCCTCATGATGGTGTTGGTGGATGATGGGGGCTGTTCTTGATGAGATGAATTGATAATGCGATTGCATAATGATGATGATTTTCGAATGAGATCATTTGAGCTCCCTGGGTAGACGCAGTGATGTGATTTCACTAGCTCCAGGCGAGGGTATGATGTATTGATATAGAGTTGCTGAGGCAGAACAACTGATGATGGTTTTGCTTATGATTCTGAGTCTGATTCGTGAAAGAATCAGCGATTTGGGAAACATGTGTAATATGAACTAGATTTAGTATCCCCTTACGTCAGATGCCTATTTATGGATTAGTGAGAATCTAGGCTGGATACTTGGTGAAAAGGAGTTTAGGATGCTTAGTGAGTTTTTATTGCAGTGCATTGTATTTATTTGGCACTTTTACCGTACTGGGAACCCATGGGCCCGGGGTTCTCATTCCGTATATATCTCTTGTTTTTCAGATACAGGTTCAGGTGCTCAGAAGTGAGCTGCGGTTCGTCTGAGAGACGGCGAAGATATTTATTTTCTCTATTTTGTGTTTTGCTTAGAATCTCTCCACCTTTGTTTTGAAAGGATTATATTATGTGTGGAACTCTTTTGGAACTTGCCTATAGAGGCTCTTATGTTTCCTTTGGGAGAGATTAGGATGTACTGTTGTCAACTACTTTCATACTGTACCCTAGCCGGCCTAAACTTCGCGGGTCGCGACTAGTGGCTATTACTTATGTTATACATATCTATCCGTTATCTATCTCTTAATCTCCTTTATGCCCTGTCCGTATATCGCTTTCGGCTTCACGTTTTATCTTTTCGTTGTCGAAACGTGAGTGATACGTCTTCGCGATTTTATTTCTACTCTTTTCAGGCTTCTCGATTAATACTCCTTTCGAAATTACCTATATTTATATATTAAAAATCCACCTGAGAGTCGTACCACCGTAATATCATTGACTTATGACTCGAGCATAAGGATTTGAATATTAGGGTGTTACAAAAAAAATGAAATGGATGCTGAAATTTAGACTTTAGTGAAATGGAACACCTAGGATTTAGTTGAACCACTAAAGCATAAAACTGTTATTGATTCTAAATGGGTATTTGCTATAAAAAGAGATCCGTTAGGCAACATCATTAGGTACAAAACCAGGTTAGTTGCGAAGGATTTTTTGCAAGTTAAAGGCATATATTACAGCCAAGTATATAGTCCAGTTGTGAAACCTACTACTGTGAGAATTGTAATTACTATAGCTCTATCACGTGGATGGACACTAAGAAAATTTGATTTTGATAATGCCTTTCTAAATGGTATTTTTAAAGAAGAGGTATATATGTCTCCACCAGTAGGTTATCAATTTAAAAATGCATCACAGGTTTGTAAGTTGAATAAAGCAATCTATGGATTGAAGTGAGCTCTAAGAGCTTGGTTCAATACATTGATTGCTATGTTATTACAATTTGATTTCACCATAACCAAAAGTAATATTTCATTGTTTGTTAAACACAATAGTACATCTACCACCTTTCTCTTAGCCTATGTAGATGACATTGTTGTCACTGAAAGTGATACTGGTGAAATAGACAAACTTATCTCTGATCTCAATAAAATATTTCTGCTTAAAGATATTGGAAAACTCAGTTATTTTCTTGGGTTAGAAATCTCTTATTTAACAGATGGATATATTCTAGTTTCTTAACAAAAATATGCTTGAGATATGTTACAAAAAGCCAAAACGGACACTGCAAATTCAATGCCTACTCCTATGGTCTCAGCCTTAAAGCTTACATTAAACGGTGCTGAACATTTTGAAGATCCAAAATTGTATAGAGAGATTATTGGATCACTTTAGTATTTGACTATTTCAAGACTAGATCTTGCTTTCTCTGTGAACAAAGTCTCTCAATACATGCACTCTCCAATAATAGAGAACTGAAAAGCTGTCAAACACATCCTCAGATATATTGCTGGTACAGTATCAGCAGGCATTAAATTTAAAAAATGTGCTAACTTGAGATTATTTGTATTCGCAGATGCAGGCGGGGCAGGGGATTTGGAGGGCAAAAAATCAATTACTGGCTATTGTGTATACTTAGGAAGCAATTTGGTATCATGGGGAAGCAATAAATAAGCCAAAGTTAGTCGCAAGAGCACTGAGGCAGAGTATAGGAGCATGGCAGCATCTCAGTCAGAACAAGTGTCTATACAGCAGCTTTTAAAGGAGCTTCGAATTCCACAACCAATGGCACCTACTATTTACTATGATAATCAAAGTGCTTGCTCATTAGCTGCTAACCCGGTCCTTCATACTAGGTGCAAACACATGAAAATTGACCTTCACTGCCTAAGAGAGATGGTGAATCAAAAGCAACTCTATGTCCTCCATATACCCTCTATAGATCAGATTGGGAATATTTTCACCAAACCCTTCTCATCACCTCTATTTCACAAATATTGAGACAAGTTTAGAATGGTTCTTCAACCCACTACTAAGTTTGAGGGGGTTGTGAGTGAATATAAGTGAATTAGTTGCTCTCTATTGATTTTGATTGTTGTTACACTATAGGTAATTTTACTATATATGTTGTATTACTCCATTACCCAGTACAAATGCTACAATCACAATGTATGAGTGTCTGTTTCACTTCCGTGTCTCAAGTCTTCTTCTCTAATTTTATTTTCAGTGTCAGTGAATGAGAACACTCTCATGCTTCCAATTATTTACTCTATCTCAATTGTTGTTACCCCTTAATAATAATCAATGCAAAGTATATATGGATAAAATTGTTGCGATAAAGATGGATGTGGATACCCATTAATATTTGGATGGCTCAAATTCTCAAGAAGGAGAATGCTTAAGTTTTCAAAATGGATTACATTAATAAAGATTAAAAATGAGAAACTTAGTACAATTATAAATAGGAGATTAAGCCTCACACTATATACACAACAAAAATATATATAAAATATCTCTTTATACGCCGCAATATATAATTAGTCAATATATATGAATCATCTCTATTATGTTGAGATATTAATATTGGTGAATATTAATATGAGGGTCCTCTATTTATACTTCTTTATTTATATTTATTTCTTTTATTTATTTATTTATTTTATAACAGGTTAACAGTACGAGATTCTGTCAAAATTTAGGAAGACTCAGGTAATAAATTTTTATTATGTCAAAAATCTCTCATCTTGAATTTAATTCTCTTGATATATCTAAAAATAACTACTTATCATGGATATTAGATGTCGAAATTCATCTTGATTTAATAAATCTTGAAGATACCATTAAGGCTGAAAATAAAGCATCACATAAGGATAAAGACAAAGTCATGATCTTTCTTCATGGCCATCTTGACAAATAATTAAAAAATAAATATCTCACACTAAAAGATCTAGCAGATATATGAAAAAATCTTGAAAAAAGGTATAATTATTAAAAGATAGTGATACTTTTTCAAGCCCAATATGACTGACTTGCGTCTACATAATTTTAAATTCATAAATGAATAAAATTCAACAATGTTCCAAATTACCTCATGAATGAAATTATGTGGGGACAAGATAACTGATAATGACATGTTAGAAAAAATTTTCTCTACCTTCCATGCCTCGAATGTGCTCTTGCAGCAGCAGTATCGAGAAAAAGAATTTAAAAAATATTATGAGCTAATTTTTTGCCTTCTTATTGCTGAATGTAACAATGAATTGCTTTTAAGAAATCATAAAGGGCGTCCAACTGGTGCCGCCCTATTTTTTGAAGTAAATGTGGCAAATCATAATTCCAGAAGAGGTAAATGACAATGTTTTGGTAATAAGAAAAGTTACGGAAGAAAGAAAAATTATTTTCACAAGATCTCACTAGAAGTGGGATAAAGAAAGAAATAATGGGCAAAATAAACCAATAGAGGATAAACATTTTCGTTGTAGTGGAAAGGGCTATTGGTCACATACCTGTCGCACCCAAGGCACTTAGTTGATCTTTATCAAGAATTTTTGGAAAAGAATGATAAAAGAAAGGAGACAAATTTTGTTTCAAGGGATGTTGATGAAAATTACACCACTCATTATGAAGTATATGATCTTTTTGAGGATCTTGAAGGAAATATTGATCATTTAATCAATAATGAAAAAGCTTAATATTTGAATTTGTTAAGTACTTATATAAATAAATAATATAAGAAATTTTTTGTTAAGTTTTATTTCCTATATATTTGAATTTCAAGTATGATATATATAAATAATGTTTAATAAAATATTAATGTTTATGATCACTAAATGTGTCAAATTTCATAATAATAATAATAATAATAATAATAATAATAATAATAATAATAATAATAATAATAATAATAATAAATTATTATTATATAATACTATATACAGTGCTTCTTAAAAAAATTTCAATCAGGAATACAATTTTACTATACATGTACTTTTACTCATTTTATTATTATTATTTGTCTTTGAAGAAAATGCAAGGACATATAATAAAGATATTTGCCTTGCAGATAGTGCAAATTCACATACCATTCTCTCGAAAGTAATATATATTTTACTCATTTTGTACCAAAAGAAGAATATGTTAATACCATTATTGACTCAGGTAATGTGATAGAAGGCTCCGAAAGAGTTATAATTTTTTTTCCTGAAGGAACAAAACTCATAATAAATAATGCACTATTATCTACTAAGTCTCTAAGAAAGTTATTGGGTTTTAAAGATATTCGTCGAAATAGATATCATATTGAAACAATGAATGAGGAAAAAATTATGAGTACTTTTATATCACAACTCATGATTCAAATATAAAGGTTATATCATAAAAGTTACCATCACTTTCATCTAGGTTATATTATACTAAAATTAGTGCGATCGAATCACATGCCATTGTAAACCAGAAGTTTACCATCCCAAATGAATTCATAATTTGGCATAATCGATTGGGTCATTCTAGAACAACCATGATGTGTAAAATTATTGAAAAATTGCATGGACATTCACTAAAAAGATTAGAAGATTCTTAAATCTAGTGAATTTTGTTGTGCTGCATGTTCTCAGGAAAAGCTAATTTTAAAGTCATCACGAGTAAAGATTAGATTTGAGTCTCCTGAGTTTCTAGAAAGGATTCAAGGCAATATATGTAGACCTATTCATCCACCATGTGAATTTTTTAAATATTTTATGCCCCTATTAGACGCATCTTCGAGATGGTCCCATATGTGCTGTCTTCTCGCAACCTGGCGTTCGTGAGATTACTTGCTCAAATTATTCGATTAAAAGAATATTTTCCAAAAAATCCAATCAAAACAAATCGCTTTGATAGTGCTTGTAAATTCACTTCCCAAGCCTTTGATTCTCATTGTATGGCTAATGGTATAAGTGTTGAACATCCAGTAGCTCATGTTCATACACAAAATGGGTTAGTAGAGTCACTTATTAAATAGCTCCAATTGATTGCTAGACCCTTACTTATAAAAACAAATCTCCCAACTTCTACTTAGGGGCATGTCATTTTACATGCCGCAATACTTATTCGCTTAAAGCCAACAAGTTATCACCAATTCTCTCATCTACAATTGGCTTTTGGCTAACAGCCAAATATTTTCTATTTGAGAAGATTTGGGTATGCGGTATATGTTCCAGTTGCTCCGTCTTATCGCACCAAAATGGGACTCCAAAAAAAATTGGGGATATATGTTAGATATGATTCTCCCTCTATAGTAAGGTATCTTGAGATATAAATAGGAGATGTGTTTAAAGTTCGATTTACAGATTGTCATTTTAAAGAATTAATATTTTTAACATTGGGGGGAGAGAATAAGCCACTTGAAAAAAGAACTTAATTGGAATGTATCATCGTTAATGCATATAGACCCACGATTAGGGTAATATGAACTAAAAGTTCAAAAGATTATATATTTGCAAAGAATAGAAAATGAATGTTCTGATGCATTTTTTGATACTAATACTAAAACCTATATACCAGCTAAAAATGTCCCAATTTGAATTGATGTTCCAGTTGAACAAATATCTACTGAAACGAGTACATGTCAGAAGTGTAGTAGACCAATTGGTTCCAAAAATAAAATTTTTCGAAAAAGAAGAGAGGCATTTGATATTACTAAGACAAATGGTACCCCTTTTGAAAAAGATAAAGACATAGAAAAGATACCAGCAAGTGTCTGAAATTCTGATATAGTTTTGATGGTCTGAAATTCTGATATAGTTTTGATGGCAGAAGACGTTCAAGTACCTGAAAATTATAAAAATTGTGAAAATTGTAAAAATGATGAGATCTCGATAAATTATGTGTTTACAGGAGAAAAATAGAACCAAAATAAAAATTGTCAATGAAATATTTGCATATAATATGGTATTACACATCATACATGAAAGTAAGGATCTTGAGATAAGAATAGTCGAAAAATGCCGACAAAGGAATGATAGGCCAAAATGAAAAGAAGCTATGAAAATTGAGTTAGACTCACTTGCAAAGTGTGAAGTCTTTGGACCTGTAGTCTGTACACCAGAAGATGTAAAACCTGTTGGATACAAATGTGTATTTGTGAGAAATGAAATGAGAAAAATAAAGTTGTACGCTACACAGCTCGTTGTGGCACAAGGTTTTTGACAAAGACCCGATATAGATTATGAAGAAACATATTTTCCTGTATTAGATGTAATAACATTGCGTTATTTGGTCAGTTTATCCGCATACCATAAACTACATATGCATCTAATGGATGTGGTGACAACTTATTTATACATATCATTAGATCGTGATATCTATATGAAAATTCTTGAAGGACTAAAGATATCTAAATCATCCAGTAAATATTCGCAGGGGTTATACTCAGTCAAATTGCAAAGATCTTTATATGGTTTAAAGTAATCTGGACGAATATAGTATAATCGTCTTACTAAGTATCTGGTCAAAAACAGGTTTAAGAATGATGATATCTGCCTATGTATTTTTATGAAGAAATCTGCATCTGGATTCATTATAATTGTTGTATACGTTGATGATTTAAATATTATTGGAACCCTTGAAGAGATTCCAACAATTATAAAAGCTCTAAAAGAAGAGTTTGAGATAAAAGATCTTGGAAAGACTAAATTTTATCTCGACTTGTATATCGAGCATACAAAAAATGAGATCTTTATTCATCAAACAACATACACAGAAAAGATCTTGAAGAGATTTTATATGGATAAGTCTTATCCATTAAATACCCCAATCATCATAAGGTCTTTAGACGTGGAAAATGATCAATTTTATCCTAAGGAAGAAAATAAAGATATCCTTGATCCTGAAGTACCATATCTTAGTGTCATTGGAGCACTAATATATCTTGTTAATAATACACGACCTAATATATCATTTGCTGTAAATTTACTAGCAATGTATAGTTCCTCTCCAATCAGAAGACATTGGAATGGAATCAAAACAAATCTTTCGATATCTTCAAGATACCTATTCATATATGGTGATACAATTATATCATGGAGGTCCACGAAATAGACGATAGCAACAACATCCTCTAACTATGCTTAGCGATGCATGAAGCAAGTTGCGAGTGCTTTTGGCTCAGAAGTTTAATCTAATATATTCTATCATCTTGTGGACTGACTGATAGAAAAATAGCTCCAATTGTTCTGTTTGAAGATAATACAGCATGTATTGCTCAACTTAAGGGTCAATACATCAAAGGTGATAGAACAAAGCATATTTCTCCCAAGTTATTCTTCACTCATGTTCTTCAAAATCAAGGAACAATTGATGTCCAACAGATTCGCTCAAGCGATAATCTAGCAGATTTATTTACAAAGTCACTTCCAAAATCATCCTTTAAAAAATTGGTACATCAGATTGGAATGCGCCGATTTCAATATATTAAATAATGTCGACAAAGCGGGAGATTGTACTCTTTTTAACTTGGTCATATTTTTATCGTTATTAGATTTTTCTTGACAAAATTTTTAACGAAGTAGTCCTCATCATAAAAGATATTGTACTCTTTTTTCTTCACTAAAATTTTTTTTAATGAGTTTTTCTTCCGTAAGATTTTAACGAGACATAATTCTAAATGGACATCTAAAGGAAAGTGTTGTGATAAGGATGAATATAAATGCCTATTAATATTTGGGCAGCTCATTTTCTCAAGAAGGAGAATACTTAAATTTTCAAATTAATTACATTAATAAAAATTGAAAATAAAAAACTTAGTACGGTTATAAATAGGAGGCTAAGCCTCAAACTATATACACAACAACAATATATATAAAAACACTCTGCTCTCTTTATACGCTGCAATATATAATTAGTCAATATATAAATGAATCATTTCTATTATATTGAAATATTAATATTAGTTAATATTAATACGGGAGTCCTCTATTTATATTTTTTATTTTATATTTATTTTTTATATTTATTTATTTTACAACACAAGTAATTAAACGGAGTAATTATTAGTAGTAAAAATAATATTGTGAATTAATTTTTATTCTAATTAATTTCTCAATCTGAATAGAATTTTATAATGAATATTTAAAAATGGACACTTAATTAAAAACGAAGAGAAAATCAAAATCCGCCATTCTTAACGAATTAATCCTTGATTTCAGAACTGTACGTGAGAAAAAATGTTGGAGTCTGCTGTTGCTTTTTTTTTTTTTTGGTAGGGTGTTGGGTGTTTTATGGTGTTAGGTTTTATATTTTTTTTCTTTCAGCTTATATTAAATGATACCATTTGGGCCACTCTAGCCCCTTAACTATATGGTTGCAAAAAAAAAAAATTGCATCTGCAAACATTTTTTCGTTTTTGAAATTTTCACATGGTTCTTTTTCTTTTAGTTGTATTTATAATTTTATATAAAAGGTTCTCTGTTTACCAAAAAAAGATAAATTGTATATATTATCTATCTATTAATTATAAATTTTTATTTATGTCTTATACTAAAATTATATATAAAAAATGATTATAAAATTTTACATAATTAAAAATATTGATATATATATATATATATATTAAATTATTAATATGTATATCTTATATGCATTTAATATATACTTTTAATATTATATATATAATCGAGGCAGCTCACAAACTAATGAGTTAAGCTTATCCAATCTCAAGTTTGACTAATTTAATTTATGAAAGTTATTCTAAGTTCAAGTTCGGCTCACTAGCTCATAAATTTTATGAGTTGACTTGATTCACTTCCAACTCTATATACAATGCAACTAAAGTAGTTATTGAAATAAATTTAACTTTTCAATTTTTTCCAGAAGCATAGATACATGAGGCAAACATCACGTGAACTAAGGTTTTGCTTCAAGTGGATCACATGAAATGAAAGGACATCTCTGTTTTGAACTGAATCGCACCCTCACCCGCAATAATTCCTTTGGGTACATCGAAAAATCTTGATCTGCATGTACAGGATATTATTACCGGCCCAAATTTGTATCACCAATTAATTAATCTCTACAAAATTTGTGTCTACTTTCTATTTATCGACAAAAATAAGTGAATAACATAAAAAATAAAATTAACCGCCAATATTTTTATTGAAAAATAAAAAATGGATCAATATTAGTTCAAATACAAAAAAAAAAAAGGATCATCCACAATTTTTCCTAACATAGAATCCCAAAGCTTCAAGAATAAAAAAAAATCAAAATATCAATTGTGCTGTTGTGTCTGGGAAGCAATAATAATAATATGGTGTCTGTGTCTGCACATGAATTATTAGTGTATGTGACCAACCCTTGCTTGGGCTTCTTGTCACATTTATATTATTGTACTATATATATGCTATATATTTATTTTTTTCTTGGTCAATATGATATTATATATGCTTTCTGCAAGAGTTTCAAGTGTATTGGAAACACCAGTATTTCAGTTATTTTAACCGTTGATCTGAATTATAAAAAATATATATAATATATATTAATTAAAACTAACGGTTAAAACAACTAAAACACCGGTATTCCTGGTACACTTAAAATTTTTCCATGCTTTCTTATTAGTCAGCACATTTGCACTATATTGGAGAATGAAAAAACCATGCAAAAATACCTACAGGTTACATAGGAGAAGAGGGGAGCTATAACGTTTTGAATAAAATCTCAAAGTTGACCTAAGTATTAAACTAATATTATCTAAAAAAAATGGTTACCATCTTAGTCTAAAAGTACTATACCACTTATGTGCGTTCCAATTTGGGACATGGGATCATTATAATATTAACTCAAAATATATAATAAAAATGACGCTTCCTTTAACATTTTTATACTCATACTCATATGATGATACACATTTATATGAGAAGATATGATAAAGAAAAAATATATATATTCCCTAAAGTTTGATGTTGTGGAAGGTGGATGAGCCTTTCTACGAGAATTGATGGAGGTATGGAGCTAAGAGCAATAATAATACTATCAAATCAATGGAAATTAGTCCAAAACCTAACTAATTATCATAAAGAAGTATCAAATCAAATGACAATAATTAAACCCTACTACTAATTGTGTGAATGAATTGGGAAGCAATTCTATCCACAAGCACTTCATTTTATTTTATTTTTATAATTATATTTTACGAAAGCTAAGTATGAACCAACATTAAGATGTAAAATGATTGACTGTTAGAAATTAACAAAGCCATGATTGCACGTTATAATTTTCATTTTTTTCTCTTAATATCAATTATCCAACCACCATTAAGTGCCCCACGAGTGTCAAAGTCTTTGTCCTTAACTATAAAATAGGTATAAATCAATTCTCAAATTACCTAAATCATCTTCAAAGATTAGTTTTGATAGGGTATGTGTAGGGCATCGTAAGAAATTCTTGACTATTGAGGAGATTTTAGGGAAGAACTAAGCTAAAAAATACAATATCAAAAGACGTCTTATTTAATTTAAAACTTTAAGATATTAAATTAATATTTATCTTATTTTATAAATTTTTAATTTTTAATTTTTTTTTATGTGAAACTAATTCATTATAATCCTCACACTTAACTATTTAAAAATATGCATCTATTTAATGCTTTAAAAGATAAGAATTCAAAATTTACATAACCGTATATTTCACGATTTTATATATTTTAAGAATTAAACTGAGACATCAAAATCTTTAAAAATCAATTTAATTCATTTGTGATTTTTTCCTAATATGGGAAAAGCCTTTTCCAAATAAAAGAGCAAGAACGAAACATTCTTTTTCCTCTGAAGTTGTTTTTGTCATATTACAAATTTACAATTGGTGAGCTTTAGTCCTCTTAATTAGTCCTTTGTGTTGCAAATGTACATTATTTGTTGCTAGCTGTCCAATTAGCGTATTCCAAATTAATTGACTCCAATCATAATTTTAAACTGCCCCGGGTGATAACAACCTTGCATCTTCAAGCAATAAGAATGACTTTCTGTTCTTGAATTGTTTTTCTTTTTGATATTTGGGATCAATTTATTGAACGTAGGTTACATGCTTATATCCATTCAAACATTAGGCATTGAGTCAAGTAGTTTGGTTAGCTGATGTCCTTTGGTGCTTGTAGTTTAAGATGGCGATAAATAGGATGCCATAGGGTTTAAATTCTATTGTATTTTTATTCATAGATTTAGTTTTTTTTTTTTTTTTAACTTACATCTTATATGTCAGCAATCTGTATCTCTCAACTCCGACTATATTTAGATTGATTTCAAAACATTTTTTTATTTAAATATAATATTTAATTTTTTAATATTTTATAATATCAAATATTATTTACGTAATATTAGCCAATTGAATTATAAATTTTAATACTTGTAAAAAAAAATAAATGTTCAAATCTCTCCTTATTATATATATATTAAGATTGCGCATTGAACAGGTAAAATTAATCAACACTTAAATCTAATTATATCCACTACGAATTAGATTGCTAATCTAATTGAACGGAATTAAAATGAATTAGATATTGTGGATGCGGGTAGTAATATCGGCCCAAATTTTATATGGTCTCTCTTGTTTGTGATGAAAATTTTAAATGTTAAATAAATCGACTATGTTACGGTTTACACCATTATTAAAATTAACTACCAAAATCAATTATTAATATAAAATATATATTTAAAAAAGAAGAATGTTAGGAGATCAATAATTTTTGTATTTTGTAACTATTAATTGGTCATCAATAATATTTTTAATAGTGTAAAATTATATTTAATGATGAGAAATCACTCACATTTCTTTTAATGATTAAGTGTTGATCACAAAACATAAAAATTGCTGATCCCTATACTTTCTCTACCAATAAATTAAGATCGGGCGTATAGTGTTTGAATGGTTGGCAGTGGAAAGTGGTAAGAGGAAGAAGGCCTTAATTATTCTTTGCTGGTGCCTCACTCACTTTTTATCACACCGACAACAATAAATCTAAAGTCATCACTATTTCTATCTCTGCTCTCTTTGATGACAAGTTAACATAACATAACATAACAAAGCCAAATATCGACCTTTCAACTACTTAACCACACTCCAATCCTATCTTCATTTACATTTATTCACGTTTCATTTTGTTTTATATTATTCTTATTTCACTCACTCATTCCCTTGCACCATCATAGTAGAGTACTACTTCTGCATTCTCTTTCTAGAAACAATGTCTACATGTCTGTGAACTATGTCTCAGAGAGAGAGAGAGAGAGCATGTTATGTTGGACCCACATTCAGAAACTCAACAAACAATTAAGCAATTCCATTTCCATGTGCCAAACCTCTCTCTCTCTCTCTTGCATTCCATGTGAAGCATTGATTCATTCAAGTTTGTACTGTAAGAGTTGGAATCTCACTCACTCTCAGCTTTGAAGTGTTTCAACCTTGAGGTTTGAGCTATGGACCCAAGCACTCGTCTTGATCACACACTCTTTCAGCTCACCCCAACAAGAACAAGGTACTTGCTTCATTCTTCAAAGTTAACACATTTTCCATAAACTTTCATTCATTCTTCTTTGTTTGTGTTCAAAGATGCGACTTGGTTATTGTTGCTGGTGGTGTGACTGAAACACTAGCTTCAGGCTTGTTAGAACCGTTTCTTTCACATCTAAAGAGTGCAAAAGATCAGATTTCAAAAGCTGGCTATTCCATCACTCTGCGTCCTCCATCTTCTCCCAATGCTCCATGGTTCACCAAAGCCACCCTCCAAAGGTTCCATTTTCTTTCCTCTTCCTTACCAATTCTAAGCATGCTTCTTTATCTCTTCATTATGAGTTTAGATCTCTAAATCAAGTTTATGTGCTGTGATTTATGATTCAAGCTTTTCAAAGCTCTCTGAGTTTTGGTAAACAATAGAGTTTGATTGCTTTGATTGCAAGTTTTCTGAATGATTGAATGAAAACAAACCATTACCATCCATTTGTTTACTTTCAAAGTTTGTACCTTTGGAATAATTCCATAAGAATAAGAACAATGTTTGTGATCCCTTATTTTTTGCTAGATGGAGATGAAAGAGCCTTTTTTAATCTGTTTTGTTTTGATTTTTCTACAGGTTTGTTAGATTTGTAAGCACTCCAGAAGTTCTAGAGAGGATTGTGACGATAGAAAAGGAGATTGTGCAGATCGAAAATCAGTCAATTGAGAAGACAAATTTAGTGTTAGAAGAAGGTATGGGTGAAAAATAGTAATAAAATCTATACATTATCTCGGTGCTAATTTCATATCATATTCAAGTATTAGCTATAATCATTCTTAATTTAACTTTCCTGTTGCAAATTTCAATCACTACCTGAATGTGATTATTGAATTAAAAAGGCCAATGATTGTGTTTACTACTACATTTTTAACTTTGAGTTTGCATCATAATGAGAGAAAGTACTAATCACAATACAACTTTATTTAGGTTTCATCATTTTCTTGACATATAGTTTCTCTGTTTAGTCTTTCATTTCTATTTTAAATAGGATCAGAGACTTTTTTCTTTTGGTTTAACAGTAAATCTGTTATCTTCTGCAGAAGGGCGCATAAAAAAATCAACTGCGAATCAAGAGGGAAATGAAGAAAATTCCAGGTACTATACTTGGTGCATTCCTTATTCTATCTTGTTTCTCATCATTTTTTTGTTCTTGAAGGAAGTATCTATAATATGTTGCAACAAGTTTTGATTTGTTTCTGATGAACAGGGTTCGCCTTCGACGTGTTTTAGATAATCGTAAAGCCATGCTTTGCAAAGAGCAAGCAATGGCCTATGCCCGTGCTTTAGTAGGAGGGTACTATCCAGAGTCTTTAGATGATCTTATATGTTTTGCCGATGCTTTCGGAGCTTCACGTTTAAGGTCTGTAACTGTAAGCATGCAAGAAAATAGTCCTTTGATTTGTCCAATCTTCTTGCTTGAAAAAGAACAGGAAAATCTTACATCTAATTTAGCTGGAGATTCATTTATACTCAATTTCATTTCTTTTTAAATACTTTAGTTACTTCTTGTTACATACTTGTATTGATTTTTAGCACCTGAGAACTTGGTAATATAAATTGGTATCTCATGTAGGGAAGCATGCATCAATTTCTTAGATCTATGCAAACAAAAGAATGAAGACAAGCTTTGGATGGATGAGATAGCAGCAATGCAAGCTTCGTCTCAACCGGTATTGCCATACCTGAGAACAGCCGGAATCATACTTGCCGGCGAAGATGATGCTAGCAGTAAACTGAATGGTTTAGGTGATGCTGCTATCTCTGAGTCAACCCCAAGTCATGCAAGTTTTGACATGAATCAAGGTATCATCAATATCTAGTTCTTTCAAGAAAATTCAGAATTTTCATACATGAATTCCCTTATGTTACTTATCTTTAATGGTGAAAAAATTTGCAGATAATGGCATGCCAACACCACCAATGTCATGGCCAAACCATGTTCCCCATTACATTCACAATTTTCAGGGTCATGGATTTCAACATTTGCCACCACCATACCAAGGGTACCTCTATCCTGGTATGCAGGTTCCCTCTTCATACTATCCAGCCAGTATGCAATGGCCTCCGAATTCGGAAGACTCAATGGATTATAGTAAACCATCCTTTAAGAAGAAGAAGAAGAAGAAACACTCTCAGGAAGATGCATCTACTTTGTCCAGTGACTCAAGTTATGAGTGTGATTCAGATGAACATTCAAGGCAAGGAAAAAAGAAGCATGGAAAGAAGTCATCAAGGAAAGTCGTTATTCGCAATATAAACTATATAACCTCTAAAGGAGATGGCGAAAAAGGTAGTGTCACCGAGGGGAGTTCGTCGAACAATGAAGATTTTATCAATGGAGATTCCCTGAAACATCAAGTAGAGGAAGCTGTGGAGTCACTGGAGAGAAAGCACAAGTCAAGTTCCCAACAGCATAAGAAACAACAAAATGGTTCAGCCGGCATTGATTCGAATGGCACGAAGAGAAATGACAACTGGGATGCTTTCCAGAATCTTCTCTGGAGAGATGATGAGCCTAGTCCTGATACAGAACAACAACATGTAAAGCTTGAGGAGGAAGTTATTGTGAATAAGAGTTTCAAAGATGATTCATTTATTTTATCATCAAAGGAATTGGACAATGAGAGTCAAAATTACAACGAATACTTTAAGGAGGGGACGAATGCATCTTCCTTGATGAAGAAAAAGGTTAACACAAATGAGAAGTTTTTGTTTTCTCAGAGAAATGAAGAAAATGAGAATGAACACAAAACTTTCAGCATGTTGAATGGTGTTTCCAATTCTGAGAAAAACAGGAGAGACACTTTGGCTGATGACTCATTCATGATTCAAGCTCGGTCATCGGATAACCAATCGAATTCTCAATCAGCAGCAGACTTAAGTTTGGTTTCAGACATTGTTGGTGCTGCTGAATTCTCCAACAGCACACAAGAACATTCTCACAATAAGACTGAAACTTTGAATTCCCAAGAGCCAGATGATCTCTTCATGGTTCTTGATCGTGACTCGGCCTTAGAGCACAGCGCAGCAGCACCACCTTGGAGTGCTGAAATGGATTATCAAAACAACATATCATCAAATGAAGTGAACAAAAAGCTACCCAACGCCGAAACAGAGAAAAAGAAGTCGTCGAATGGCGAGAGGACTAATACTAAAGCTCCCGGAGCAAGGAATGGAAAAGTTTCAGGTAAAGCAGCAAAGGATAGGCCAGTAAATGGACTTAATGGAAGGAGCAAATCAGATATCAGCTCTAAAACCAGAATGACAGCTACTAAAAGCAAATCTGCAAAGGTAACTTTTAACTCTTCTAAGTGGAACTTCATTACTTGTTCAAGTTTCTGTTATTGTTATTTGAACTTAGAAGGCTATTTTGTTTTGATAGGAAGAAGAAAGTAGAAAGCGAAAGGAGGAGCTACTGATTCAACGGCAGAAAAGAATTGCAGAAAGAAGTGCTTCTAAGAAGACTACTTCAATAGACACCAAGAACAACAAGCCAAAGATTCATCCATCCAATGAAGAGACTAAGAAATCACAAAAGCCGGTCCTTCGAAACTCCACAATCGAGCGCCTCGCAACTGCGCGTGTAGTAAGTCAGAAAGTTTCAAAACCAGTTCCTACCAAGAAACCATCCTTGAAGGCAAATGCAGTTCCTTTGGAAAAGAAGAAACAAGGTGTGAAAGAGGTGAAATCTTCAAAGAAGAAAGCAAATGAGGAAAGAGAGCATGCCTCAGAAGTTGTGTTGCCAATAAACTCTGCCAAGAATTTGATCTCAGAAAGAGAGCATGTGCATGAAAATGTTGGCCAACTTCACATGAAGGCGTCAAGAGGTAAAGACTTGTCAAGCAAGTTATCTTCGCTTGCAGCCGATAAACCTCAGCAGATCGCCGAGGCGATCATGAATCCTAGCGCAGCATCGCCAATCAAGCCGCCGCCAGCTGTTTCTGCCGTGAGTTCAAAGGTCAGTCTAGAGATAGATGAAATCAATGCTGCTGTCTCTCTTCAAGTCCCTAAGAAACAAAATGCTACCCCTCCTCCTCCTCCACTTAGTGATCAAGTGATGTCGGAACCAGTTCACTCTAGGAAGAAATGGAACAATGATGAGGACTCTTCCAAAGCTGCCAAAGGATTCCGGAAGCTTCTCTTCTTTGGAAGAAGGAGCTAAGCAGCCTAGTTGACAACACTCATGAATCCTCTTTATCCATGGTTTTCGTAATTCAATGTTTTTACATTCCCCATTCCTTAGCTTAGTAGAAAGTGTTTGACACAACATTTTGTTTTGTTTTTTGGGTTTTGAACACATACATTCATGTTTCATGTGGAAGATTGTAGATAGTTTCTAGCTTTTGCCACACACAAACACAATAAGGCCATGGGATTTGGAGTTTGGTGCCATGTTAGAGATCCTTGATGTAAATTATGTGAGTATGGTATAGTAATATCCTAAGTGAGGATTGCAAAGTTAATAAATTTTTGTGTTACAACTCTTATTAGGAGGGCTTATCTTTGTTCATTGATTTCATTTGATGCCAAAAACATGTTTCCTTGTATTTTAAATCATGAAAGTTTGTGATGGTTTATTGTGTATTTCTCTCATGTTGATATTTCTTAACAATGTCAATAATCTAATCCTGTAGTTAAGATTTATTGAGGTCCACATCAATGTTACAATTTTGTTTTCAGAAAAAAAAAAAACAAAGACAATAATATAAAAATAAATAAATAAATTTCCATTTCCTCGTCCATTTAGAATTTGGAGGTTATCTTCGCCCCAAATTTTAACATATAAGTTGTATTTGGAATCTAGTTTTGACCCAGATTTACAAATCATGGTTCTAATTCTAATATCCCAATTGAACTTATTGGTATAAGCGGATTAATAAGAACTAGTCACTAGATTGATTCGATTTAGGATAAAAACTTGAGTAAATTGTTAAAAAAAATTTTGCCTAACTGATTGAATCATTCTAAATTTTTTTTTATTGTTAACTAGTTTAAAATAATAAGATACAAAAATTTATTTTTCTTAAAAAAATATATTTTTTATATATAAATATATATTTAATTAAATTTCGATTAAATTTTTAAATTATTAAACATCTAACTTCACAAATTTAATGACTATTTTGATTTTGAGAACTTTGGTACAAAAGACATATATATCTTTGTCAATCAAGTCTAAGTTCAATAACGCAAACGAAATTTCACTTTTGGTTGTGTTTATTATTCGTGCACTTCCTCATTCTTCTTTTATTAGTGATGTTGTTGCATTTTGTTTTTGTTTTTTCTTTTCCTTTTTTTTTTTATGTTATTGTAGTCGTTTTATTTTTTATATTTTTTTTATTTTATTTCTCTCAAGAGAGTAAATCACGAAAAATTTTGAAAAAATAAAATAAGAATGAGAAGATGAAGAAAAAAAAATATAAAAAAGAAGAAGACGAAGCGGAAGATGATGAAGAAGAGGAAGAAGAGTTTTGAATTGTGCAGGACAATGATACCAAATGCATCGAAGTTACATAGTGATTTCGACACAATTAACTCAGAAATGCACCGAAATTACAGCTGAGTTTATAGAATGCACAATTTTCGCTTCATTTGTTATTATACAATGATGTTGTTATGATAATATTTTATTTCACTTGTAGTACAGGTGTGTTGTCGACGAACAATTTGTCCCAAAAGTTGGGATGACTTTCAAGACAAATTGAATGGAACGGAATGGAATTTAATGCAATTAAATAAAGTGATAATGAATAATTTCATTCTTCTTTGCTAAAAAATTTGGTCAATACTTATCAGTAGCATCAAGTGAACCTCAATTCACACACAAATGAACTGAAATTAATTCAAATTTAAACAAGCCGTTAAAAAGACTCAACCATCAACAAAAACACATCGAATTCATTTTTGGATCCAAATGAACCTCAATTAAACTACGAAATAAACCAAAATTACTTAACGAATGAAAAATTTGGTTAATACTTATCAGCAGCATCAAGTGAATCTCAATTAACACACAAATGAACCGAAATTAGTTCAGATTTGAACAAGCAGTCAAAAAGACTCAATCATCAACAAAAAAACCACATCTAATTCATTTCTGGATTCAAATGAACCTCAATTAAATTAAGAAATGAATCGAAATTACTTAAGGAATAAAAAATCTAGTAAATACTTATCAGCAGCATCAAGTGAACTTCAATTAACACACAAATGAACCGAAATTAGTTGAAATTTGAACAAGCAGTAAAAAAGACTCAAAAACCAATAAAAACACATATAATTCATTTTTGGATCCAAATGAATCGAAATTATTTAATGATGGCACTAGAAAAAATCAGAATCAATAAAGATGTTAGCAAAATGTTAGTGATGTTGGTGTTGTTGGTGACGACAATAACAAAAGAGAAAGATAACCAAAAAAGGAAAAGAAGAAGAAGAAGACACAGCATTAGGAAAGAAGGGGAAAGAGAAAGAGGAGAAAGGAAGAAGAAGAACCTGCCTGCGTGAATTTAAAAGAAGAAGAAGGAGAAAAAGAAGTGACGACAGTAAAACATGCGTGTGTAAATTTAAAATACTTAGTTGAACTTGGTTAGGGTTATGACTTGGATCTAAAGCATATATATATATATTGTTTTCTAATTTTAAAAGTTATAAAAACTATAAAAAAAAATTAGAAAAGTTTTGTCTTTATCTTCATATGAACGAGTTTTATGTGTTTACTACTTTTGGGACCAAATAACATGAAAATTGAAGACTTCACTTTAAAAGCTAACTTAAGAAAAGAGAATTGCACCTATTGCTTAACTGTTTAATCCGTTATGTCTATACTTATAATCTTTTAAGGAGTTTGTGTAAATTGTCAGTTATATAGGTTGATTAGGTAATATTTAATTGCACCATAGTGTAGTATATTCAAATGAGATAGTATAGGGAGTCAATGAAATATCTGTATAATGTGCACAATGAAAATTTAGAGATGTTCGATTCAGTAGGATATCAGATGTTTGTTATCCTCTGGTATCCGGATGGTTATTCTAGATAGTATGAGTATATTGTGTTTGAGAAATTAGTAATATTTTATTCTGTATGTTTATTTTTCAACTCATATTGAACCAAATAAATAGCTCATTGTACAAATACTTCATTAGTTCCCTAACGGAATTCTATCCAAATTAAATTCTACAATTTTGCTATATGTACATTTTTTACAATAAATATTATTTTAATAATAAAGTATATGAAACCAACTCCTAATCAGTCAAAAATAGAACAACTTAATTAATTATAATTATATTAATAATTAATTTTAAATTTTTTTAAATTTAAAAAATTTAAAATTGATTAAGTAAACCTAATTAAAACCTATAAAAATCTTCCTCTTCTCTCTCACATTAACCTACCCACCTTCAACAACCACACACACAGACCTCTCTCTCTCACCGTCAGGCCCTCTTCGCCTCTGCCTTCACCCAAGACTCTGCTACTTCTCAGGTTGAAAATGACGGCAGTAATGCATTGAGTTGCTGGTGTTGCGATCCAAAGAGGGACTTGGTTTGTTGAAGGAGAGCCCAGTTTTCAGTGATGAGATCGTAGGAACCCATTTCAAGAACGCCATTGGTGGTTGGAATTAGGGGTGTTCGCGGTGCGGTTTGGATCGGTTTTGAGTCAAAAACTCATCCGATCCGAACACTAATTTTACTTGCGGTGCGGTTTGGATTGGATGATGTTTTATAAAAAATCCGATCCGATCCGATCCAATTTCAAGCGGTTTGGATTGGATTGGATTTGCGGTTTTGTAAATTAAAAAAATTAAATACATATAACAAGTCTTAACATCAAATTTTAAATAATTAACAATGACATAATAAGTTTAAACAATATCTTAAAAAACTAACGATAACATAACATAGAAATAAAATTATAGGTTAGTTAAAATAAATAATAAATAACATTTTGAACATAAACTGTTTATTAAATAATAATAATACATGAATAATATAAAAATATATAATAAATTAAACATGTTATAAGTATAATTATAAATATAATAATAAAATAATAATATTATAGCACATTGTGCGGTTTGGATTGGATTGGATCGGTTTTGAAAAGTAGATCCGAAATCTGATCCGGTCCAGCTGTTTGTAAAAAATAAAATCCAATCAGATCCAAATTAGTGCGGTTTTAATCGGTTTCGGTTTGGATTGGATTGGATGAGCGGTTTAATTTAGATCGGTTTGGATTTGAACACCCCTAGTTGGAATGTGTATGAGAGTTTGGATGCCATACATGTAAACTTCTTTAGCTCTGTCACTGTCACAGAATTGAAAATCTCCGTTGAGCCAGATGGGAGACCCCAAACTGAGGGCATTTTCGGGTAGCGAAGAATATGAAGCTTCGCTCATAAGGAATGTGCGTGCCAAAAACATCACGTAGATACCTTTAAAATCGGTCTCTGCCTTGCACTTGGTTCAGCTTTAGGAATTGTTTAAGGAAGTAGTGGTGAAGAACGAATTGTCATTGAACAATTACAGAAATATAAAAAAACATTCATTTAATATAAAAAAATATCCTAATGCTTAACAAAAGAAATATCCAGTTATATTTTGGCAAAAATAATTAGATATCTATAAAATTAAAAAAAATATGAAGTTCCTAAAAAAATAGAGACATTCACATTTGCAATACAAAAAAATTCAAACAATATATAAAAGAACATCCATTCGGTATGAAAAAGAAATATTCTGATACTTAACAGAAGAAACATCCATGTATATTATCTTATTTTTATTAAGATGGGTTTCGAAGTCCAGCCTATTAAAAAGTTGATAGGAATTGGTTGAACTCCCTCTTATTCTCTAACAAAATTATATTTTAATATTAATATTTTCTTAATAATTATATACGAATTTTTTTTGTTAATTAAAAAAATAATTTAAATGTATGATTAATTAATAATAATCATATTTTTATATGGATATCTAGAATATTTAATATACGAATAATATTTTTTTAAATTCTATGTTGTTTAATTGATGTAACAGGTAACTGATTAAAAGGGTAAGGATCAATAACACCACCGCAATACAACGATGTTAATAGCAATTATAGCATGTCCGTAAGAAAATTGACGAGACAAGGCATTGAAAAGGGTAGAAAGAAACCTAAAAAATGAACCATTCTTAGCTGTTCATGGGGCATTGGATATGTCATTCTGTAACCCTACCAATTAATTTGCATAGAGCATATGTATATATCTTACATTAAAAACAACATAACATACATTGTTATGAATTGTGATGCTTAGATCTGAAATGTGATGATTGGGCACATGGATTAGAATATTGCAGGTCATTAGGTCAATTAATTTCAAACTGCGAAAAAAAAAAACACAAAAAGGAGAAATTCAATTAGCAGCTTGATTTTTAGTTTAATTTTCTAGTGGTTTGTCTTGAATACATAAAATTATTGTAATTGAGCTACAAAATTTTGGTATAAGACTATTACTTATACGATATATTGTTTGGACAAATAAACATTGGTGTCCTCACCTGTTGACTTTAATGATTAAAAACAATCTTAATGAGACAAAGTTAATATTTTCGGTGCATTGAGTATCCTAGGACAAATATTAAAGCCTTTAATTTAAAGGCGTTATCACCGCATTACATGGAGAAACTCTTACAATAATCTTAATTTAAAATCTCATTTACATTTAATAATGATCATTAGAAATTGTATGAATTGCAAAACATATCATTGTGACTTAAATTTTAAATTGTATGTATTGGTAGTGCGATGTATAAGAAATATTTATTTTTTTTATATTCATGTCTGAAATATATTTTTAAATAAGTTATTTATAAATATATTTATCTTATATAAAATAACTTTATATATTTTTTATTATTTATATTAATATCAAACAATTTATGAAATAAAAAATTCACAAAGTACTTATATTTAAAAAAAATATTGTATATAGTAAACATATAATGTCTATAAAAAAATTAAACTAAAATATTTTAAAGTACATTTTATATGTATTCATCAAATATTATCAAAATAATAATAATAATAATAATAATAATAATAATAATAATAATAAAATACTCATTTAAGTAGTAGAAAATAATAATATATTATTAAAAATATTAGTAATAATTATCTAACTATTTAGATAAATTTGATAAAGAAAAATAAAAAATACTATATCCAAAATATTATATAAGAAAGAATCAAGAACTATTAAAAAATATATATAATATTGATAAAGATATAAGAAAGAATCAATATAATTATTAAAAAGATATGATATAAAATATTATAATTATTGATAAATCTCATCATAATTAATCATTAAATATTAACAAATTTAGTTACTTAATATATATATTTTTTAAAAATAGCATCAACATGTAAACTAATACCAGAATGTGTCACGCTAGCATACTTGGCTCTAAAATTTACACTCATAAAAGATAAAACAAAACACTATATATAACATTTACAAAAATATAAGAAAGGATAATTTTTAAAAGGATATAAAATAAAATATTAGAATTAGTAAATTCACAAAAAATATAAGAAAGAATCGTCATAATTATTAAAAAGATATGAAACAAAATATTAGAATTATTAAAAAATCTCAACATGATTAATCATTAAATATTAATTTGCATATAATTGATTACATAATAATTTTTTAAATAATAATTAAGAAGAGAGATATTCAAACTGGCATTAGAATGTGTCACGTCAGTATATTTGGCATATATAATCTATTGTAGAATTAGAATTATTGAATTATAAATTACCATGATTTACTCACTCAAATAATAATAATAATAATAATAATAATAATAATAATAATAATAATAATAATTAAAAATATATGAAATAGAATATTAGAATTATAGACAAATTTCAATATAAATAATCTTTAAATATTAATTTATGTATAATTGATTATATAATATTTTTTTAAAAAAATAATTAAGAAAAAAAACGTATGCAAACTAGTAATTGTGTAATATTATGGAATAGAGATTGATGAAATGATGTAAAATATATTGAGTATTTATGTTGGCTTTTGAGTTGGTATTGTTAGAATTGGAAAAGAATGGAATGGAATGAAAATGAGGTTTACAATTGTTTATCAACTTTTGGTTTTGGGTTGAACTTTGACGGGATATAACTTGGCTTTCGTAACCCCAAATTGATTTCAACTTGTTTTAAAATGAAAATTGGATTTGTAAAGTTTATACCATTCGAAAAACGGAAGAAAAACGATTTAAAATGATCGAGTTATGTCCTTTGAAAATTTGATTTTATAAACTGTGTTTTGAACCAAATTCTGCAGCTTTCTTTTATCAATTATGCTACTGCTGCCTCGCTACTGCATCTGCCTTATATTTTTTTAAAAGACGTACATCCACGCGTACGCGTCACTCACGCGTATGCATACGCGTGGAGCGAATTTTTGGCGATGCGTATGCGACGAGTCCCATGCGTGCGCGTAAGGAGTAAACAAGTTTGTTCACGCGTACGCGTGTCATGAAGTTTACACCCACGCGTACGCATGATAAAGAGACATGTGCACAAGCTGCAGTTTTACATTTTCACGCGCACGCGTACGCGTGGATCCCATTTCAGAAAACATGATTTTTAATGTTTTAAACTAAATTTTAAACCTCTAAACCTCTATTTTCATTCCTCTAGTCATGAATATTAGTGTTAAACTTGATAATCAGATGAAGCTGGAAAATGAGAATAACTTGAAGGTGAAGTAAAGTTGAAAAGTAATGAATTGATGATAAGATGTTATGGATGAGTCATATATGATACTTGATTGGATGTTCTGATAAAATATTATGTATGAAATTTGGCTTGAATGATTTAATGATCTGAGATACGAGGTTCTCTGGATTAAGTACCGTGGTTTGCTATCACGTGTACCAGGTTGAAAACTCGATACTCTGTTGATCCTATGACGTAAGTGGGACCGGACACTATATAAATTCTCGGGAATGTTACCTCCATTGAGCAATATTGATCATTTGAGAAAAAACTATGCATAGACTATTGGGGATGCACATCGGGGGATAGTCTAAGTACAATTCAGACTTGTCGGGTTGGCTGGATAACCGACAGATGAGTCTCATCAGTCATAGGACAGGCATGCATCATATGCATATTACTTGAACTACTTGCTTGTGCCTTAATTGGGTGTGCCTATATGTACTTGCCATGCTAAATGTGTACTTGTTACCTGCAATAATTGTAACATTCTTGTGTTTGCCTTTATCTATCTAATTGTCTGTGAAAATGTATGATGGAGTTGGAGGAATGGAGAAATGGCAGTATGGGACTTAGATTTAAGATTAAATTAAGTTATGTTTAAATATTCTTAGAAAACCACCTTTTATGGCTCCTGTTTAATACTTTAAACTCTATAATTTGAGTGTCGGCGTTCTAGGATTGCCTCTGGCATTCCCAAGACCTTATATATTATGTGTGTGGCACCTTTACCATACTGAAAACCTCCGATTCTCATTCTATACTATGTTATTGTTTTTCAGATGCAGGTCGAGAGGCATCTTGTTAGGCATCTGGACTCTTGAAGTGGAGTGGTTACTGGGTTATTTTGTTATACTATGATATATATATATATATATGTACTTGGCTTTCTCTCCGCTTAACTTGTTCTTTTTAATCCTCTTAGAGATTTATAGAGAGGCAGGATTGTGTATAACTTTTGGGTTTTGGATACATATGTATATATGTGTAAATATTCTCCGGCCAGTCTTGACTTCGCAAACTGAGTTAGAAGCTTGTTATTTTGTAACTTTGTCACTCTATTCCTACTTTTGTCATCTTATGTTTAATAGTTATGATTTTCTTAGCACGCAGGTTAACTTGTTCCTTGAGCGTTGCACTTTTATTTTGCGATTTTTATTTTCTCTATTCCTCAAGGCTCCTAACATATTATAATTCTTCTGCTATTATATGTACTCATTTTATTTTAGAGGTCGTAATACCACACCACCTCTATTTTATGGCTTAAGCGTAAAATTTTATGTAGTAGAATGTTACATATTTACCTTTTAATCTAAGTTTATACATTTAATTATCATACTTTTAAGATTAATTTAATTTTTAATTTAAGAACCAATAATTATGTATAATTATAATATAATTTGTATAATTTATATTTAGTGTAATTAATAATAAATTAGAATATTATCTTTCTCCTAATAATATATTCATGTATGCCCTACCATTAGTTGATTTAAAACGTTAATGGATGCATTCTAACTTTAATAATAATAAAGAGTACCAAAATAAAGTCATACTCAATACATGAGGAAACAAAAATCTCAAACTATCTAAAATAAATTATGAATTTTAAATAAAAAAATTAAATATTATTTTATTCTCTTTAATTTAAAAAATCTATTTAATAGACTAACATGTATACTCCTCAGTCAGAGTCTATATATTTAATTATAATATTTTAAAATTAAAAACTAATTTATTAATGAATGATAATAATATAATAACTTGATTCTCTAATTTAAGAACAAATAATTATGTATAATTTGAATAATTTACTTTTAGTATAATTTATAATAAAATGGAATATTATCTTTTTTCAAATAATATAATCACGTACATTTTTAGCATTAAGTGATTTAAAATATTAATACGCACATTCTAACTTTAATAATATATAAAAGTATGATTTATACCTTAAAAAAATTAGTTTCGATACAAAAAATACAATATCATTATATGAAATAATTAAAAAACAATTAAAAACAAAATACCTTAACTCTAGAATTTACATTTGTGAATGGTAAATAAAACACTTTATATAAGTATATATAATATTTATTGAGATATAAAAAAGAATCAATATAATTATTAAAAAGATATTATATAAAATATTTTTATTATTGACAAATTTATCATTAATTTTTAAATATTTATAAATATAATAATTTAAAGTTAATACTTTCTAAAAATAAGAAATAAAAAAAAGACAAATATACTCACACCAGAACGCGCGACGTCAACGTACTTAGCGTTAAAATACAATTGTTATAGAATAATATAATCATAATGATATAATGACAAGTGATTTAAAATATTAATACACATTCTAATTTTAATATTATATAAATATTATCTTTTTCATAATCATGTATTAATATCCACGTTTGTTCTATAAAATTTGTTATTAATACTATATAATATATTAATATATGTAAAATTTTACGTAAAACACGTATATAAAGCATTTTCTTATACACATTTAGACATTTAGTATTATTGACAAAAAAAAATATTACTATTAATGTAAAAGATTCATTTTTTATGTATATAACTTAAAAGTATATTAAAATTATATGGCATACTATTATATTAGCAGTATTTTTAATTTAATTATTTGGATATATTTAAATATGATAAAAAATTATAAATGATAAAAAAATTAAAAGTAAAAAAATAAATATTATATATTCAAATTAAATAGGTATAACTTATCAGATTTAAATATAATTAGCATTTAAATAGACAAAATTATACTATCATTATATGAAATAGTTAAAGAAGAAAAGAAAATTATGATGTATATATTAAAAAGATCAATTTCGATAAAAAAAAGTGAAAATATTATCATTATATGAAATAGTTAAAAAAATAAAAAATAAAATAAAATACTTTGATTCAATAAAAAATTAAACTCCTCCCAAAAAAATTTTTTATCTACATTCTATTAAGTTGATCATAATATATGAATAAATTCAACCATCTTTTTTAGTAAAATAGAGTTCATTGTCCATTTATTAAACTCTTACATCTATGTAATTAGAATTAGAATCAGTAAAAATATCTCAATGTGATATTTGATAGATGTAGTGCATTATACATAATTACGACAAAGAACAATCATATTATAAGGTTAAATAAAAAAATAAATTTTAGTAAGAATATCATCACATTATCAAAAAATAAGAGAATGACTACATCAATAAAAAATTATAAAAAAATTATAACTTACTTTAAAAGGATAAAAAAATAACAAATTAAAAAATTAAACAAAAGTAAAATACTTTAATTTTAAAACTTAAACTCATGAACGGTAAATATATATATATATATATATATATAAAATTTGTAGTCGCACGAAATTAATTATGAGAATATCAATATATGTGTTATTAGTACATATGTGCATAACAAAGTTATAAACGTAAAAATCATATAAATGTATGATTGACAATTAGTATAATTAAAATTAGAGTGATTTATAATTGAATAATTAACAATTAGTATAATTATTCATTTAATGTTAATTTTTATATAATTATAAAAAATATATTTTTTTAAAACAAGTTGAGAAGAAAAAAGTATGTATATTTATACCAGAATATATTATATCAGTATTTTTGATATTATAATATAATCTGTTGTAAAATAATATAATGATAATGATGATATATATAAAATGAGATATAAATATAGACAAAAACATAAATAAGTTATTAGTGTTCATGCATTATGTTTAGCAAAATAATAAATAAAATACAATCAAATTATAAAAAAAAACCAGTTTACCCTCATGCAATATGAAGGAGGAAAAAAAATAACTGTTTCGCTTGGCATTTTTTATCTGAATGCATTACGCATATAGGTGTTTTTTTTCTCTCTCTCAATGACATGTCACATGTGTCCCATATTGATGATTTTGTGTGAAAGACAGATCCTAATTAAACATCAATAAGTTTAAAAGTAAATTGAGTTAGGCTAAATTTAAATTCGACTTACAAAAATTAAACATGATTCATGATATGACTCATGATAAACCATTAAAAAAAAACAGTGAAAAGTGTAGAAATATATTTGAATTTGTAAATATAATTAAAAAATTTTGATTCTTGTAATTTTTTAATTTTTTTTAAATAAAATCTATCGAATTTTTATTTTAGACTAAATAACAATTATCTGATGGAATAAGAATTGTAAAATAATTTTGTCATATTAGAACCAAAACCCTAAAGCTCTGTTTATAATCAATTATATATATTGTTAATAAATTGATTATGAAATTCTAATTTTTTAATAAGTAACAATGAAGATAGTTCATTAACTAATTAACTAAATTCACTTCATTTAATATATAAACTCTATATTTCGCTTGGATTTTGTTTTTTTCGACCTCGATAAAAGTCAAAAGGTGTCAACTAAGTTTGTATCAAGATCTCAATTTGGGGAATAGATACAACTCCTCTTGCGAGTTGCTCTTAAGATTTAGAGATTGTATCCAATAGAAGTGTAAAAATAAAAAAAATAAATAAATAATATTAGAAAACAAGAAGTAAGAAAAAACAAGTGCAAACAATAAAGAATTAAAAATTATAAAATCTGTATTAAAATATGTAGAAATTGACAAGATCTTGAATGAAAATAACAAAATTTAAATAACAGAAAGGAAATAACATAATTGAAATGACTGAAAGAGAAAATGGAGTCTTCCAATACTTATATGAACTCGTGACTCATATTTTCGTGCGTCAATGTGACTAGAAATTTTTATAGTGAGTGAGTGTGTGAATGAATGGAGAAAAAAAATTCTATTTATAGAGAAAAAATCCTAAACTAATTGATATAACCTTAGACTTTAAGTAAACTTGTTTTTTAAGTAGTCTTGGACTTCAAGTAAATTTGGACTTCAAGTAGTATTGGATTTCAAGTAATCTTGGATCTCAAGCAAACTTTGACCCCAAGTAGTCTTGAACCCCAAGTAGTCTTGAACCTCAAGTAAACTTGGGTAGCAAGCATAAGGTAATTTGACCATCAAACATAACTCATTCTTATTTTCTTAAACCATGGTGTGCTTCATACATATACGATCTTTGACTTTAACTGTCAAATTCTTTTCAACGTCGACCATTTGTGCCAAATTTTTAGCACAACAAAATGCCCCTCAAAGTTTTGGATGGCTTCGATTTTGATGAAGAAGCATTAAAAACTTTGAAATCACCTTTGAACTCAATCCAAAGTAGTAAAATTGATCTCCATCTTCTATATCAACTTTCAAAGTGCATCTTTTATCTTGATTATTTGTCGACTACTTCTCTTTTTCTCTTTTATAATACGCCTAAAGCACATATAGTTATATTCATTTTCGACTTTTTTTATTGGGTCAGAAAGTCTAACAAATTTTCACCAGCCTTAGGATATATAGGTCTTACTTTGAGCATGCTAGTGTCAAACTAAATTTCTTGATTCACCATCGCATTAACAACAAACTCTTCAAATTCAGCAAAGTTTAAGGTCAACTTGCAAGAATTTTTGCCAACCTTTGTATCTAATATCTTATTAGGCAATCTTAACCTGCTTTTAATAATTTTCTTCTTTGGGAATACCTTTTCTTTGACAAAATTAAGCGATTGACATATAAAATGAGACTTGTCTTTTATTTAGATTGTAAACACGTTATTTTGCTCTTTAACCTAGAATTCATCACACAACCAACAAAAGCTACAATTTCTTCTTCAAAAAAGTTCTCATCTTTTTGCTATTTTTCTTTTTGTAACCTTTCGATCTATTGGATAGTATCTACTAAATTGAGCAGGGTCAATAACTTGTTGGTTAACTAGCTTCTTTCTAATTTTGAAGTCAAACCCATTAATCAATATCTTGACAATTTTAAGCTTTGGGATCAAATTATAACATTTATTTCTCATATTTTTTAACCAAATAAAATAGTCTTCCACCGTCTTTACATTGAATTTTTTTATTGAGAACAAATCAGAGAATGTAACTTTTAGTTTTCCTTTAAAACATTGATCATAAAAACTCTTTTTCAGTTGTTCCCATGAATGTATCGACTTGGACTGTAAATTTAAAAATAAAGTAAAAGCATTTGCAGTTAAAGAAAAAAAAAAGTATCTCATTTTAAGTTGTTCATTGCTAGCTAAAACTCTAATTTCGACTGTGTAGCGAGCCACATGCTCGACAGTTGACTACCACTTTCTCTTAAAAATTTAGTGAGTGATTTTAGGTTTTTGACACATCTAGAAAATTCTGCTTGCAACACATGATTAGGGATATGAAATATAAAATATGGTTGGTGAGTCAACTTTACGTTGAAACCTACCTTATTTGTTTCACTTGATTTTTGATAATCTCGACAGAGTGTTGAATTAAGATTGTATCAAGATCTCAATTTGTGGAGTAGATACGACTCCTCTGAAAAAGAGTGAGATCGACCCAAAATTACTTAATGTTAGTGTCGAAGCGAACTGCGTTGAACTATTGGTGGTATATTGTAGCAAATAAAAAAAATACGTAAAATAAATGCAAGTTTTAAATAAATGAAAGAGTAAAATTGAAATTAAAAGAAAGCAAAATAACAATGAAATCTTAAAGTAAAGAAATGAATTAAAACGAAAAAGAAAACAAAGAAAAATAAAATAAAAATGAACTTCCAACATTCGTATGCATTTGCACTCTATGTCTTCCATTGTATTGTTGGGATTGAGATTTTTTACAGAATTTTGTGTGATGATCTAGTATTTTTTATTGAAGTCCTCTTTATCCTTCTAAACGTCTTCTATTTAGAGACCTCAATGATAGACTTGCTCTTAAAGAATATTAACCACGGCTTAATTTCTCTTTTTTCTTATATCATGACTTTGTCTTGACCTTAAAGAATCTTTATAGTGAACTCCTCACCTTTTTGTATCGTGTTCATATTTAACCACGCAATTTATTTGATTTCGAACTCGATTCTCGACTCATTTCAAATCATCAAGGCCTCGACTTTGATTATCATTTTTATCGTAGTCGAAGCTGAATTTTTTTATAGCCGAATATCTAATCCGTTGATTGTATTTTAAACTATTCCTATAAATTGTAGTCAAATTTTTTCGTAATTTAAAATTTATACCAACAAACTCAAATTAAGATTTAAGTTTAATTCACAAGTTCGCTAATTTAATTTATCGAATTATTAACTAGTTAAACTCGAATGGTCTTTACTCATTTTCAATGTTAGGTATCATGCTAAAAAATATAAAGTGTTATCGTATTAAAATAGTAACATTTTGGCAATAACTCTTTGAAATAAAATATATAAAACTCAAAATAAAGTACTTTTGTACTTAAAATACTTGGTCAATTTTTTAAATAGCATTACTAGTTAGTCTTATAATATAACATGCAAACTTTAGTTTCAAAATTATTTTTTTTCCAGATAAAAATGAAAAAGACCAAGATTGAAAAAGACAAAACAATCCCATATTATTTTTTTATTAAGAAAAGCCGATTAACTTTTCGCTGCTGAAGCATGTAATTCATTTTATTTTTTTATAATCCAATAGTTTTGTAATTTATTGGTTGGTTCCTTCCTTAGCTGCAACGAAAATCTACGCTACCGCTTGCTTTATTGGCTTTACGCCTCACCGACAGCTACCGCGTCATTGTCACGCGCGCATTTGAAATTACGACATTGCCCCTTTTCAATTGTTCAACGACCTTCGTTCCCTTTCTCACCGACTCTCCCTACCAAATAAAGACAAGATGTTAACATTTCAGACCATGCAACATGCAATGATAATTAATAATTAGAGCCTTCCTTTGATGTAATTATTAGTATAATTAACTAATAACATTTTTTTAAGAGGTTAAATCTAGAAACTAATATCAAAATTGTAAAAATTTCAAATTTTTTAAATATTTATTGCATAAAAAATGTATATAAGTTAGAAAATCTTTTAGAAATTTTCTGATATCAAATGAAGTATTTGGATAATGAAAATTATAGCTAAATTTGTAAAGAGGACGTGCATTGTATATTATTGTATTTTTTATTTTAAAGAATAAATCTTCACTCTTATTAAAAATAGTATTCGACTTAGCAAAACTCGTTTTGTTAACATAGGTAACTTTGTTAGTAAAATTCTTATTACTAATATTTAGACTAATCATGAAATCATAGTTAATTATGTTTTTAATCTTTTGGTAATTTTCTTATTTTGAAGGAAAACAATTAATTTTTTTAGCCCAACTAAAAATTTGATGCTGACAATGAATATCGTTTGACGAAAAAGTGTATTTTTTAAAAATATTTTAAAAGACAATTTTATTTAAGTCAAATGGGTAGTGCAGTCAAAATTTTCATAAACTCTATACTTAAACCTAAAGCATATAATTAATTGATTCGAATCATTATAACTACTATTTGTTGACCAACTTGATTATTGATGCGGTTTTTTTAATCAAATATCACCTTAAACAACCTTTTATGGGTAAAAAAAAAAAAAATTAAACCTTTATTCTAAGAAGCAGCTTAAACTTATGGTAGTGTTATGGGGTACACAACTAGTGCTAATATAAAATAGAAGATAAAAAAAATTAAAACGAGAGACCTGATAAGAAGATAAAGTTAAGAAATTAATTATTTTTAAATAAAAATAATAAATTTATATATTGTAAAAATTATAAATTTAATAATAATTAATTTATCATTTTATTATTTGATTAATTTTTTATTTTAGAAGATCTAAATTTAAAGTGGAGTATTAAATAAGTCCAATATATGTCAATGTTTTAAAAATAAAAAATAAAACTCAAATAAAAAAAAATGACATGGTCTCCTTTATTTTTAATAAATAAATTTTATGATATTTTAAGAAACAAATTTTTTTAAAAGTATTGTCTATCTAAAATGGATTTTATTAATTTTTTTTAGTTATACGTAATAATGGGATATTATCGATTTTTTTTAGTTTTTTATCATATCTTTTATTCTGACAGATCAAAAATTACATACATCATATAAAATTCGAATTTTCTATACTTATTTAAATAGACTAACCGGATATTATCGATTTATCTTAGCTTAGTTGCCGAAGCAAAAAAGATAATATGATAATTAGGTAAGTAATCTCATTTATCAGAAGGTAAAATACCTATTTTCAATAGTAGTTCAATTGGTGCCATGTCATTTTCCATCTCCAATATATTCTTCTTTTTCTTATTCCCATTTCCATCTCCCTCCCTTAACTTTCAATCATAATTTTAATAGTTATTATAATAATTTTATTAGTTTGGGATCCAGCTTGCTTTTATAGTAGCAAGTGAAGGAAACAGAACAAAACAGAACATAACAGAGTGCATTTTTGCAGAGACGCAGATACACAAACAGAGAGAGTGAGTAAGAGAAGAACATAGATCCACACACTCATCCATGGCTTCCAAGCTCGTTCTCATCATTGTCTTCGTCTTTGACTTGATTGCTTTTGGTTTAGCTGTGGCTGCTGAACAGAGAAGAAGCACTGTCAGTATTCTCTGCATTTTCCTTTCTTTCTGTCTTTATCATTAATTTCACCAATTTTCTAACTTTATTGTCTCTTCCTTCTCAAAATTCAGTATCAAAATCCGGGTTTGTTTTTGTTTCTGGGTTTGTCATGAATCTTTTGATTATTGCACATTGCAGGGGATAAGTCATAATTATTGGCATAGTTTTCTTCTTTTCTTTTTTTTTTTCCCCTTTAATTTTACTAATCTTGATTGCTGAGAATGTGGGTCAAAATGATGTTAAAGCTTGAATCTTTCTAATGTGGGCATGCCCAGATCTTCTCTTTTACTTTTCTTTTTGTTGAATTTGTGTTCTTTTAGCAATGAAACTATCTATAATATTTTATCCTTTAATGAATCTGTCCTCAGCTGTTAGAATTTACCGAAAAAAAAGAAGGAAATTCTTGAACTTCCTATCTTGCTTCACCAATTCATCATCATAGATAGAGCTCAGAATCTGTTTTATCTAACAAGAAAATGGTGCCGAACCTCAGATCTCTCTATCTTAACCCTTTCTATGAGAAGGCCTAAAGATAGCTTCAAACATTTTATTCTGAAACAAATATCAAATTCCCGGAAATTCTTCAATTTAGAGTTTATTTCAACGAAATTTACCCGATTATTGTTCATTATGGCCAATTAACATTTAGTGACAACAAATTTTGGCGGCATCTACAATTAACTAAGCTGAATCTTACATTTATTTAGTCCTAGTTGATGTACACTTCAATTTCGCACCATGTGCTTTGTGAAGAAGATGTCATGACAATGCCTTGATTAGATCTACAAGATACATAATCTTATAATTCTTGAGGTTGAAGAAATAAAGTACAAATTACCAAAATGCCCTCTCATTCGTGCTTTCTTAGGGACGAATCCAACTCTTCTATCTTTGATATTGCAGGCTAGAGTTGTTCAGGACAAAGAAGTGAACTACAATTACTGTGTCTATGACTCAGACATAGCAACTGGCTATGGTGTTGGTGCATTTCTGTTCCTCATGGTTAGTCAAGTACTCATAATGGTGGCGAGTCGATGCTTCTGTTGTGGGAAGGCTTTAACCCCCAGCGGTTCGAGGGCCTGCGCCATCATCCTTTTCATAATCTGCTGGTATGTTATCATCATTCGCCATGTTAGCAACTGTAATACCAAGTTAATCATGATTAATCTCCATACACAAGCTTAACACATATTGTTTCTTTTTGTGTTGCATTGAACTTATGAGTTAGTTAATGTCTTTATGATTTGAATTCTACAATTTTTTTTTGTTGAATTGAATAAATTATGACATTTGATCTTATAAAATTGAATAGCTATCTTTTAAATCAGATGAAAGTTAAACAGGATTTTGCAATACTAGGGTGTTCCAAGGGCTTGATAATTACAGACTTTTAAACTCTTAGTTGAATTTATAAGGACCTAAAATTAAAAAGTGGAAACTGACATGCAGTTGTTTCACGTAAAATTGATAATTGAGAACTGTTGGAGTATAGTCTAGTCAAACACGTCAAATCATTTAACAATTCTCAACTATCAACTTCACATGAAAATAACTGCACGAGAGTCTTCACCAAATTAAAAATGAGGTCAACATCAATGCATAGAAACTAAACTCTACTTGTTTCCTGACCCTCTTTTTCCAGGGTGTTTTTCTTCATAGCTGAGGTGTGCTTGTTGGCTGGATCAGTTGAAAATGCATACCACACCAAATACAGAACCCTCTTTGTGGAGAACCCGCCTTCATGCGAGACAGTTAGGAAGGGAGTTTTCGCGGCCGGCGCCGCATTCACCTTCTTCACTGCCATAGTCTCTGAGTTCTACTACATCAACTACTCAAGTGCTAGGGACAAGTTCAATTCATATCCTGGTGCTGAAGCTGGTGTGGGCATGGGAACCTACAAATGAGATGAGCCTTTGTAATTGTTAAAACAACAAAATTTTCAGCCTTAAAATTACACAACTTTAGATGATGTGGCTGTATGTCTAAACCCTCTTTTGGATTCTGCAGCAAATTTCTTTTTTCTCTTTCACCTCATTTTATTGGATTATGACATTTTGTTGCATTTATTTGTATCTAATAGCACATTGCTTTACTAGAATATTATATACGTTTACTTGTATCTTAGTAGAAATTTTTTTATTTGGTTGTTGGCTATTCACATTTTTTTTTGTTAGCAGTATATTGCCTATTCACATATCAATAAGAGAAATTTGTTTCTTTTGGGAAAAAAAAGGGGAAAAAGAAAAGGAGCAATTTGCTTCTTGTATTCACTAAGCAATTTGTTTATCTTGGCATATCATTTGTATTTGAAGCTTAATGTTAGTGAAAGTTGTAAGATTAGTCACAAGAAGACAATTAACCAAACTTGTCTTTAGGCTGGTTGAGTGGTCAACTCACTCGTTTGTTTAAGCAAGTGTGGTGGTTTTGAATTTTGCAACAGATCTTTAAATAGAATTTAAATTTGTGGTAAATTAGTTCTTGACCTATTAGATTGAGAAATTTTGTGAAAAAAAAAGTGACAAAAGACATTTAATGGATAAGATTAAGAGTCTTTTATTTTATTTTATTTTTCAATTTTTCAATTATCTTCAATGTTGAAAGTTAGGTAGCAATCTTTTTAGCCATTTCACGTGATATATATGATACAAGCATAGCATTTGAGACTACCTATACAATTAGATTTTAGTTGCTCAGTGATTTTTTTTGGGTCATGAGTTGCTCAGTTTTTTTTGGTAGAAACTCAGGTGTAATTAATTTTATATGAAGTTGATAATTGAGAATTGTTAAATGAAAATTTAGTTAAATTATTTAACAATTTTTAACTATCAACTTCATCTGAAGTTGACTGTAAATTTTTATTTATCTTTTTTCTTTTAATCTTTGTTGTTATCATTTTTTTTTCTGAAATAAAATCTACAAATTTATATAGATTATGATTAACCTTTTTTCAAATCTGATCCTTTTAATTTATAAAATTGTAATCATATTAGTCTGGGGCTTAGGCTTTTTATGCTCACAGATCTACCCTTCAAAATACATTCAATTTTCATTCTGCTATTCACGCTAGGGACAGAAATACGATTCCAATTTCTATTCTTGCGTTTTAGTTTTACTTGGTGATTGTAGGATTGTGGTTCTTTGATTATGCTTGTAACTTCACTGGCCCGTACTTTCTATTACCTTACAAGTTACAAATTACATTGTTCTTGCAGGTGGTGGTGGAAGGAGGCTGGGAACAAGTAACAACTATGGCACTTGCCCCTTCTTTTAATGTCCATTAATAAACTTTTTAAGTTCAACTTAAAACTGGCACCCTTGAGTTTGTAAATCTCAGACTACGTTATCTATCTTGGTATGTCGTTTATCACTATTGCTGTGGCTACTTTTTATACATTGTGCTGCTCATGCTTTTAGATTTTACTCGTTTTCTTTCTTCATTTACGTTTGTATTGCTTTAGAATGCCCTCTCATCCCAAATACCTTTTAAAAAAAGAGAAAACAAGTAACTCTGTCTAATATCGATCTCAAGTATTCCGACACTACTTGAATTTTAGGTTGAGAAATCAGAAACACAGCATTATATTTTAGTTTGTGTTACATAGTCTCCCCTATTTATTAGGTAGTTTGTGTTACACAGTGGCAGTGGTTACTGTTCACCTCGATATGCGTTCCCGGATTTTCCCGCCACCCGGTGCAGGCACTGTTCATCTCGGGATGCGTGTCCTGCGGCGGCCTTATTACCACTAATCTATTTGTTCAATTGTGTTCATGCCTCGAGTCTATTCTTTATATTTTGAGTGGTGCTATTTGCTAGGCATTATCAGCAATGAACAGCTCATGACAGATGAATCCGAACTTGAATGTCATGAAAAACTTAGAAAGTTACATAATTCAACAAAGACAGCTAAGGTGTAGTTGCATTTAAGATTAATTTCTATGCACGTATGGTTTATGTTGTTAACCATTCAAATTACAGGAAAGTGAGAAATTATGGTGGGTAGTTATTGTAATGTACAGTTACCTATAATGATTTAGCACTTTCTTGGAATTTCGTTTGTTAATAGTGTAAAACTTATTTTACATCATCGGTGTATAGAAATTAATTCCTCCTTTTCATTCATTATCCTCGAATGGCTGGAATTTAACAATTTAAGTATGCTTAATTGTTGGTTCTTTTAATCCTTTAATCTGTGTGATGCTTGCAGCATTTTCGGGCGTTATAGTGTTTGTGGAATTCAAGGTTTGATCTCTGTTAGTTCCAAGCAGATGGAGATAGGTGAGTTTGCTTTTTTTCTGTTTGTCTCTATTGATTTAGTTTGTGCCTCAGGGTTGATAATTGACCTAATGTTCAATATACACTTCAGTGAGGAAGTTGGAGGGATTGCTTTAAGTATGGCATTGAGAATCAAGGTGGTGGTTACCCTCTGCAGGGCCTTCTCTTCAATTTGGTAACTCATGAAACATTGGAAAATGAGAGAGAGACTTTGTTTGGGATCCTAGGTGATCCAGCTCGTCTAAGGCTTGACCCTGTTAAAATGAGAGAAATGAGATTATTGATGTTTCCTCATGAAGAAGAGCCTGAGGAATTGAGTAACAAAGCATCCCGTCAGTAAGGAATATGCAAGGCCTTTGCAAAATTCTGCTCAGGCAATGCCCCATAGATCCACTCCACCAATTGCAAGGAAAACTCCATTTCCTTTACTTGAATATAAACATGGGAGATTTGATGCAAATTCTCCTGGGTCTATTTTGATGGTTCAGCAACATAAGGGAATGCCTCCGAAGACAATAAAAGCAGAAGGTTTTTTAAGTTAGATCTCAAGCATGATGTTCGCAATACTGTAGATGCAGCTCTATTTATGGGCAAGTCATTCCAAGTTGGATGGGGACCTAATGGCATTCTCATACATTCTGGTGGACCTGTAGGAAGTGGTAGTGAGTACAAGATATTATCATCTGTTGTCAGTTTGGAGAAAGTTGCTTTTGACAATTTCGTTAGGGATGAAAATAACAAAGTGAGTGAAGGAAGAGGTTAGAATTGGTCCTTGCAAATTGAAACTTCTAAAGCTTGAAGCGAATTGTACAATGTTGTCTGATATTTTTGAGAGGCAATTGACTGTACTGGGGTTGTCTTCCACTACACGCTTGGGTTTAACACACCAAGTAATGACCTTTGAGTTAATTAGAGTTCTTTTCTTCAATAGAAAACAAAAAGGTTAAGTAGAATGTTTGGGTGCTGACAACGAGGAAGATATGATGCAGGATATGAAGGAAGTTTATCAAGATGTTGACCAAGAAGCACTCCCACTTGTGAGGAGGGCAGAGTTCAGTTATTGGTTGCGAGAGTGTTTCTTATCATGTTCAAAACCAAATAAGCTCTCACTGGGTAGATGAAGCAGTGCAACTGGCAGCTTCCAAAGGAAATGTGAGGCTGGCTTGTTTGTGGTTCTACTGTGAATCTCTCTGGCATTTCAAAGCAACTTGATATTTGGAGAAAGAAATGTCTGGATTTTAGTTTCATTGAAAACGACAGAGTGAGGTATGATTTGTTAAGGTTTACAATTAAATAAAAATAAAGGTGTGCCCTAGCAATCTAAGGTGTGTCCTTATCTTGAGCCTTTCTTATTTTGAGGTATGCTGTGAGAAAGGTCATCTGTTGCAGATTGGTGTAATGGTGTATTCGAAAACGGGGAGTGAGATATGTGATGTGCTGCTATCTGCTATGGGCGAGGGTGCTAGCCGAGTTGAACAGTTTAGCTGCTTTGACACTGCTTTCAGTTTCGCTCTGGTCACTTGCAGGACGCAGTGTATCTGTGACCAGCTTTCTTTCTGAAATTGCTACTTAATTCCGCAGTAATACATGTATATAATTCGTTATTGGACTTAATTAGTTACTAGAGTGTGATACTTCATTTCACTATATATATATAATAAATAAAGGGATCTTAGGAGCCACCACTTAGCATCTCCTCTCCACACATACATTGCATACTCTTATTATTAGCAACCTTAATGACATATTATTGCGGCTGTTATACATTAAACTGTCTTTTTAATCAATGAAACAAATTAACACATAATGAAATCAAGTTTTTATATTTGTCAAATTTAAAATTGATATACAGAATTGAAAAGAGAAGGTCTCAAATGACGTGGCAATAACTGCCACCTAAAAGCAAACAAATAAAACAAGACACAACAAGCTCTAACTATTGAATAGTGATAAATTTTGGATGATGCATGCAGGAGTCTTGGATTAGAAAACTTGGATCTTTACTTGGTCCATTGTGTTGGAAGTTTATTATAATTTAAATTTTTATTGTGGCTTAATTGTAAACATTCATATATTATTAATAATTTAATTTTATCCGTAAATGCTAATATTTGATGGACATATTAGATTAAAATTAATGACACACCATTAATGACACACATAAAAACGGTCCTTTCTTTGTTCATAATACACAGTGTTTTACGGTTCCTATTTTATTGAAAACATTAGAAAACTGTCATCATATTGAATGAATGTCTGAAAGAAGGGAAAATAGAGAGAAATTAATCTTAAATTCTAACTTTATCATAATCAGAATTCATTATGACAGCCAATTTAAGTTTAAAAATTACAACTTTTAAGATACTAATTAATGCTTTTGTTTAAATTAATTTTTACACATTGTCCAATGAGTGCAAAGCCAAGGAAATTTCCTTATGAAGAACATGAATTTGTGCCATTTGACATGAAGGGCGTATGGGCTTCAATGGAGCAATGCCACGACTTGGGTCTTACAAAATCAATTGGAGTCAACTCTACTAAAAAAGTTGAACATTTATCTTTTGCTACTATTCCTCCTGCGGTTAATCAACTAACTTTTATTTATTTATATTAACTATACACAAAAACGTTAATTTTATTAGTTGGATTACTAAATTAATTAAATATCGTATCATACTAATCATACAATAAACAGGTGGAGATGAATCCTTCCTGGCAGCAAAAGAATCCAAGAGAATATTGCAAAGCCAAGGGTATTGTACTATTGTGATAACTGCATATTCTCCTTTGGTATCCAAAGAAACCAGATGGGAAAGTAATGATGTCATGGACAATGAATTACTCAAGCACATTACACATGTTCATGGAAAGCCACCAACTGCAATATGGTAGAGCACGGGTGTATCAGATTTGGTTCATTCAATTAAACAGAATCGATATTCATTTAATAATCAATACATTACTTCGATCTCTTCTCTTTTATTCTCTCTTGTCGTGTAAAGAACAAAATAGTTCTAACTGTTCTTGTTAAGGACTTTACACAGCATTCTAATAATAAAGTCAAGAGTCTCAAATATGTTTAGGAAAAAGTTAAATAAATTAACTTTTCATTTCTCTCATTCTATAACTATATCCATTTAACGACATTCAAACCTGTTCTGGACTAGAATCACAACTTTAATTTATATTAATCCGACAATAATATGTTACAAGATAATGAGTATATTTTAAAAAAAGTTAACAATGAAATTTCGTCTAATTGCCACACTATGGCATTTAAAATGTATATTGAAGACAATAAATGTCTAAGAGCATTACACCGGAAAAACAGAATAAAAGGGAAAGGGAGCCTAGCAGGTGAGCATCTGATCATTTTGGTATCCAAAAAGTACTACTAACTTAATTAACAGAGTGTCTTTGCAGGTAGCCCACCCGGTTCGGAGACAACGCTGCGCCAGATAGGATCTTTGAATCTCATAAGCTTGTAACCTTGGTTCAGGTACGAACATTTGATGCTGTCTGTGGGGATCCTACGCCGTTGTTTCCATGGCCGATTCCAAGTTGAAATCAGTTATTAATCCAAACTCCTCTAAAGGAGAAGCCCTATGAAGATAGACATGAAATTGATCCCAATACTACCGAGGAGAGGAGCAGCAAGTTCCTCCTAGGTTCGAGAATAAAGTAGCTCAGAATGCTAAAGAATAACATTTGTCAAGATTAGGAGGAAGCTATGTGCAAGTGATGCAAGAAATGCAACACCGCATGTTGGAGCTAGAGCGTCGATTGACAGAACACTCTATGTTGCGACAATCTCGGTCCCAGAGTCACACAAGGGATCGGCGAGATAGTTGTGCCAGAAGATCGTTAGATCATGAATATAGACGCCACCCAGAGAAGGATCGTTGTCAATCCCTTTCGTCCCAAAGAAATAAAAGGGAGTCCACTCGACGGGAAGAGCAACGTCGTGACCCCGGAAAAAAAGATAGAGTTGATTCCCATTCTTCTCAGTCTAGAAGGAGGTGGGCTCTGCAAAGAAGTCCAAGTCCTAAAAGGCATAGGGATACCTAGGAACACATTATTATGGGTTAAACTCCATTTACTTCACACGTGCTTCAAGTCCGCTTACCAAAACACTTTGATAAGACGATTGACTTGAAGTATAAAGGAAAGTCGGATCCTCAAGAGCACATAAACGCGTTTAAAGCAAGAATGAATTTGGAAGGGGTTGGGGGTGCTATTAAATGTAAAGCTTTTTCGGTGACATTATCTGGGCCAGCCATGGCGTGGTTTAATACTCTTCCTTCCGGCTCTATATCATTATTTGACGATGTAAAGATGAAGTTTTTAGCACATTTCACAACTAGGAGGATTCAAGTCAAACACCCAATCTCGTTACTTATTGTAGAACAAAGGGTGGGCAAAAGCATTTGAGATTACGTGGATTGCTTTAATAAAGTTTTACTAGAGGTTAATACACGGACCCTGAGGTTGTGTCTTTGTGCCTTATTGTGGGATTTCTAGAAGGAGATTTTCGGAGACACTTGGCCACTAGAGATGTGGAATCTATGGAAAAAATCCATCAGATTGTCCTGAAATATATTAGGGATGAAGATTTCTTGAAGGTGGTTGCGACCAAGAGGAAAAATCCTGCTCCATCACCTAACAAGGTCGGAACTTTGGGATAAGCTGCAACCCCAAAGCTATCAACTCCTTGTGTAGGAAAGGTTTTAACATATACACCATTGGTGGCTTCGTTAACCGAAGTATACCAACAAGTGTCTCATATAGAGATCCTCATTAAAGCAAGGAAAATTCAATCAAGGATCTCTTTGAATAAGTCGCAATATTGTGACTATCACAAGTCTTATGGTCATAGAACTGAAGATTGCATTGACTTAAAGGATGCATTGGAACAAACAGTTTAGTATCGAAAGCTCTCTAAGTTTGTTCAACATGTTAGGCCACCCAGACGAGAAAACAAGGACAAAGATCAGAAGATCAGAAACCCTAGAAATGTCAAGCCTGTGGAAGTTCGCGAGGGAACTGCCCAAGTGATTGTGAATGTGGTCGTAGGTAGAACTAGATTGTTGAAATCTAGGAATGCGGTTAAAAGAGATGTGAAGGGAGTGAGTCCAGAAGTCCTAAAAGTAACTAGCATCCCTACTGTACAATTCTCATCGGAAGATTTTCAATGCACCATAGTAGATGATAATGAGCCACTAGTAATTACTGCAAAGTTGGGGAATGGCATTATGAGAAGAATCCTAGTAGAAACTGGAGTGGATTTGAATTTACTCTTCAGAAATACTTTTGATGCATTTGGGATTAAAATACCAACACCTAAAACCACACCTTCCTAGGGTAGTAGGTTTAGGAGATCATTACATCAAGCCCGGTAGGGATATTGATCTTCTATTTACCATAGGGGAAGGTGTGGACTTCAAAGTGGTTTCAGCGAAATTTGTTGTTTTGAAGGATTTGACAACTTATAATGTGATCCTTGGAAGAAATACATTGAATGATTTGTGCGCGTTCATTTCAACGAAATTCTTGGTCATGAAGTACTTGACCTCAGAAAATTGGATAGCGACTAGCCGCTGTGAAGTGCAATAAGCGAATTTGTCCTTAAGAGACAAAGCCAAAGATTCTATTGGCATATTCCTTGTTGATCTGGATTCTAGAATTCAAGAAAAGCTAAGGACAGAGCTTAATAGAAATCTGAAAAAAATTTAGATTGGAGATGTTACAAAAAAGTACACCATGATCAACAATGATTTACCTTATCTTTTGAAGTCGGAGCTTCAGGATTTCTTGAGAGGTAATGCAGATTTATTTGCATGGGAGTCCTCTGATATACCGGGGATAGATTTCGCATTCATGTCCTACCAACTTGCTATTGACCCTATATTTAAGTTGGTGGCGCAACGACGTTAGAAGATGTTGTCTGACTGAGCTTTCGAGGTCAAAAAACAGGTTTAGGAATTGTTGGATGTTGGATTTATTAGAGAACTAACTTATTCTACTTGGTTGTCTAATGTGGTGATGGTTAAAAAATCTAATTGGAAGTGGCATATGTGCGTTGATTATACTGATTTGAATAAAGTTTGCCCAAAAGATTGTTTTCCATTGCCTATTATTGACAATGTGATAGATTTAGCCTCAGGATATCATATACTCAGTTTCTTAGATGCTTATAGTAGGTATAATCAAACACCTATGCATAAACCTGATGAGGATAAAGCTGCTTTTATTACCCCGGAAGGGATTTACTGTTATAATGTAATGTCTTTTGGCTTAAAAAACGCAGGGGGATACTTTCAAAGATTGATGGCCTAAGTGTTTAGGCAGCAAATTGGGAAAAACATGGAAGTCTATATCGACGATATGTTGATAAAGACTAAAGAAGATTCCAACTTGATTGCTGATTTAAAGAAAATCTTTTCTTGCCTCCAACTTCATAAGATAAGATTAAATCTAGCTAAATGCGCCTTTAGTGTCTGGGGAGGTTTAACTTTAGCTCGGGACGTCAAAGCATCAGAAATCACTGTGTTCAGTGATTCGCAGATTGTAACCTCCCAAGTTAATAGAGAGTACCAAGCCAGGGACCCATTGTTGCAGCAGTATTTGAAAAAAATACAGTAAGAGAAAATACATGAAGGATGTTGTGGACATCATCTTGGCAGAAGGTCGTTGGCTCAAAAGGAAATCAGGGTTGGATACTACTGGCCCACTCTAATTAAGGATGCAATGGAATAAGTGCCAGAAGTACCAGCTCCATGGTAATCTCCACCAGGCTCTACCTCATGAACTCATCTCTGTTATCCCGACAAGGCCGTTCGTGAAATGGGGTGTGGATTTGCCTGTACCATCCCTCAGAGACCTGGTCAGGTAAAATACTTGATAGTGGCAATAGACTACTTTACGAAGTGGATTGAGGTTATGCCACCAGCCAGTATCACAAGAGCCCAATGTCGGAAATTCATGTGGCGAGAAGTGTTTACCAGATTCGGCATTTCGAAAGTTGTCGTCACAGAAATGAAACCCAGTTCATAGATACCAAGTTTCGTGAACTTTTAACTGGGTTAGGAGTTTGTCAAGCTTTTGCTTCTGTAGAATACCCTCAAGCTAATGGATAGGCTGAAGCCGCAAACAAAATAATCTTGAAAGGATTGAAAAAGCGGTTAGACAACTTTCCAGGGTTGTGCACTGACAAGCTATGGTCAGTCCTATGGTCTTATCACACCACTACCTAATCTTCTACCGCTGAGACTCCATTCCAACTTACTTATGGAGAGGAATTGGTAATTCCGGTTGAGATTAGCGATCCTAGCCCAAGGCTGCTCCTCAATAGCTCAGAAAATCGAGAAAACCTTGACCTAATCGATAAGTTGAGATCAACAGCTAATCTGGTCGAGCAATCCCTGAAACAAAGAGTTTTGAAAAGGTACAATGCTAAAGTTAAACCAAGGAGTTTTCAAGCAGGGGATTTGGTATTGAAGCAGGCTAACGCCGGGACCTCGGCACTTCAGGGAAAACTGGTTCCTACCTGGAAAGGACCTTTCTGGATTAAAGAGAATCTTGGGAAGGGGGCGTATAAGCTGGAGAACTTAGATGGTCTCGAGGTTCCGAGAACACGGAATGCCATTCATATGAGAATGTATTATTCTTAAGAAATTCCAGATATTAGAATAAAGACACTCTTTTTCTATGTATTTAGGTTTTTAATGGGGCTTCTTATTTTTGAGTAATGTAGTTGTTCTGTTTCAAATAATATTTTTTTTCAAGTATGAACAATGTGCTTTAACCAAATTGTTTGATGAATGAATGGTTATTAAGTGCATGTGTTTCAATCTGTTTGATATACGAACGATTTTATGATGATTTAATGGCATAACGAGGAGTAAAAGCACGTAATGCTAACGACAAAAAAGCATTTTACGTTAGAGTAATTAAACATCAAAATAGACGATATACTTAAAAGCTTTGCTACTAAAATTAGAAGGCAATAAGAAGTTCTACAAAACTTAGCCTAACAAATTCAAGTTTAAACATAAAAAATTTAAACATAACTTAGTTCACCTTGGAAAAACGGGAAATGTTCAGATAAAGAAGTACTGAGTGCAAAAAACTTTTAAAAGTAGGAAAGTAATGAAAATTTTTATATAATATCAACCATCTCCCCATTAACACCCTTCTTAAATGCGCTGATCAACGACACATCCAAATCGGGAGTAGGGGTGGCAACGGAGCAGGTAGGGATGGATTTTTGCTCTACCCGACCCCGCCCCGCCGTACAACAAATCGCATAGAACTCCTCCCACTTCTATCCGCGAGTAGTAAAACGTTGAGCGGGTACCCACCCCTATTATTATTAAAATCCAATAAATAAAATTAAATTTCAAAATTTATATAACTATCATCACATACATAACATAAATTAAAATAAAAATTTAAATATGATACAATATTATTAATCATTTACTAATTATTTTACATATATTATACATATTATATATTAAAATTATATATATTATATATATAGCGGGGCGGGTAGGGGCGAGTATCACCTAAACCCGATCCCGCCCCTCCCAAGAATCCACCCCGCTAAAAATCCGCCCTGGTGCGGGGCGGGTAAATTACCCGCCCTGAGCGGGTTGGGGCGAGATGGGTACCCACAGGTTCGGGTAGTATTGCCATCCCTAGTCGGGAGCAATAAGCTTCAGCTGTTCACGCATATTGACTTCAGCATAAAAAAGCCCATCCACACCAGCCTGTTCAGCACGCTTGACTGATTGGTTGAGGGTCTCTATTTCCTTCATAAGTTGAGTAACTTGCTTGTTCAAGTTCTTGATCTTCGACTCTGAGGTCTTCTTCACTTCCCCGAGAGATTTTAATTTACTTTCAAGAGTAGAATTTCTCTCCTGAAAAGATGTTAAGGAAGTACTGAGACTTTGAACCTACGAATTTTCTCCTTTCAGTTCTTTCTCCTGTGTTGTGTACTCAAAACGAAAGTTTACAAACTCTCTTTCAGTGTCCCTAATATGGATAGCTGAGTAGAGCAACATTTTCTGGACTTGGAGAAAATTACTTTTCGGGGAGTTCCAACTTAACCTCATCGGTTAGAAAATATGTGTTGATGAACTCAAAAGCTCGGAAGTCCTTATCTAGGATGTTTCCAAAGGAAGCCGGGAAAAGGAGTTTGCTTGGAGAGGCGGGACCTTTCCCCTTCTTTTGTTTCTTTGTTTCTGGCGAGTTGGTGGGAGATTCATCTTCCAAATCATGAATTTCAGGATCTACAGCAAACTGCAGTGGGGAAAAAGGTTGTTCACCGTGGTAAAAGAAGAGATTCTATCACCTCCATCGACGTTAGCAGGTATAATGGTTCTCGAGACTCTCGATATAGGCAATCTCCTTTTCATTGCGATTATGGCTTCAATTCCCCTTACCATGTCAATTGGAAAATAAATATATATATATATATATATATAAAAGGCAAAAGGATCCTGCTAGGGAGACAATGGACTATTTGTACAATGTGTATAATGGCTATTGAGTTATGAAATGAACATCCCCTATACTATTTAGAATAACCATCTGAGTACAAGGGATAATAAACATCTTCTCGAAAAATACCTTTCGGATCTAGCACTTTAATACCATGTCATGATACCACTCATCACAAAAGCTTCAGCTGATGGGAAAATGTAACACTAATGATTATATTTCTAATACTCCATAAACCTCTATTGTACACATTGTATAAATATTTCATTGGTTCCTCATACTTTTCCAAGACAAAAATTCATAAAGTCATAAGGTCAAACAAAATTATGCGGATAATATGAAAAAGTACGTAAGTTACCTATGGCATTACGAGCTGAGTTTTCATTAGCTAATATATTTCTCAAACTAAGGGGTCGTTCATTCCACAGCTCTAGAAGCATACAAATGCTAATAAGTTCAAAAGGATTGATTCCATTAAGTTGGATTTTTGGAGAAAAAACATTAAAATTCCAGTATAAAATAAACCTTTTTTCATCTTCTAAAGTCATGAAAAAAAGGGTAGTACCCTATACTCTTTTAATTTTGAAAATTTTTTCGTTGAACCCATGAGAGAATTCTTCAAATAGATTAAAAATCCTCCTATTCGGGTTACCTCTGAAAGAGAAAAATCCGCGATCCTAAGAACTGAAAGGTATAGTTAAGGTAAAGAAATAAAAGAAGTCCCTAACGGTGGCTTCTATATCAAGGAAAGAACAAAGAAGTTCGAAGCTAAGGACGATAGCCCAGCTATTTGGATGAAGTTGCGAAGGGACACATCCAATAAACTTCATGACTTTTTCTTGAAACTAAAAAAAGGCAGTCGGACACCATGCTGAGAGAACTCAGTCTCGTACATCCATAATCAATCAGGTCAGAAACCCGCATGTTCGTTTATGTGGCATAAGCGGTCTCCCTTATTAGGAACAATGAAAACATAGAGGTTCCCGATGTCTGAATTAAAAATAACTCTAGCCTCCCGAAGGTTATCCAGCTCTTCTAGAGTGATGGTGGAGAGAGTAGACTTCACTTCCTCCGAGATCCAGGAGTATAATTCTACTTCGTCGGCTAGATTGACGCTAGGTTTCGGTTGCCTGGAGGGACCAGCGCGTTCTCAGTTGGCGATAACCTTCTTTCTTGACATCACGAAAAACCTACCGGGAAACCACCACTATATTACAGGAAGAAATTTTTTGTAAATGCTAAATGCAAACTATAAAGAATACACTGCTAATCTCTGGAAAAATCCAGAAAAGGGACGAAGGACGTTCTAGTCAGTGTTGTAGGGGAAGCTAAATAGTGGTACTCGATACTACGTTTATCTAACTAAAAATGGTTACAAAATACAGAACACCCATTTGAGTAATTTGAAAATGCGTACTACTGAGAGAGAAACTTGTTCTAGCTAAAGTCTCAAATAGTAAATAGATTGTAAAAGGGTTCAAAGAATCAAGCAGCAGTAGCAAGTTTCTCTCTTCTTAAACAAAAATAAAAAATAAATAGCAAATAAAAATGAACAGAAAGAAAAAGAAAAAATTTTATTACTTGGCTGGATGATGAGCGGAGGATGAATAAAAAAGGAACGAAGAATAAAATGGAGAAGAGAGCCTAACAAGTAAGCATCTACGTTACAACTTTCAATCGATTGTTTTGTGATATAGTGTAAACCAATCGATTGAATTTCAAGGAAACACGATTTGGAAGCCATGGTCGAACGTAACGAGATCAAAGTTAATTTTTTAATCAATTGGAATTATTAGGATGAATGGAGGATATAATTGGTTATTATTTTTGTATTTGATTGTTAATAAATATAATAGATAATTGATAAAATAATAATTTATAAAATAAAAAATTATTTTTATAATTAAATAAAATATATGGAGTTGATTTGTAATTAAAATTAGTTCAAGGACTATGTAGCAATTGATAAAAAAACTCTAAAAACATGTTTCTTACTTGGACCACTAAGTGGTCCAAAGATTCCTGAACCACCGAATCCTGTGCCGACTGATGGTACTTTAATTCATATTAACCTGACAATAACATGTTACAAGATAACGGATATATTTCAAAAGAAGTTAATACTAAAATTTTGCCTAATCGCCACACTATGGCATTTAAAATGTATATTAAAGACAATAAATGTTTAAGAGCGTTACGCCGAAAAAACGAAATAAAAGGAGAAGAGAGTCTAACAAGTAAGCATCTGGTCATTTCGATACCCAAAAAGCACTACTAATTTATTTATCAGAATATTTTTGCAGGTAATCTATCAACTCAAAAATAATACTACACCAAATAAGATCTTCAAATCTCATAAACTCGTAACATCGATTCAAATCTCATAAACTCAGGTACGAACAAAACCAATTAACAATTACTTTTTCTATTTTCATATTATTATTTTTACATTTGAAATATCATTTGTAATACCTCTCTTCTTCCTTAATTGTTAGTAATAATAATATTATCACATTGCACATCAGTTCATGATCGCCTTTTCTACAGTAGACACAAGAAGTTTTTATTGGTATATGAAATTGATCAGTGATGTTTTATTTATTTATAATTTAAAAAATATTATTTTTATAAAATATCAGTGATATTTTATTTTTTATAATTAAAAAATATTTTTATTATAAAACGTCAATAACATATTATGCCGTTACTATAACAATATAAAATATTAAAATGATTAAATATTTTATGTTAAAATCACCCATATGTAAAAAAATTAGCTACAAATGCATATTACTGCTATTATTGTATTGTATTTCTTACTGTATGATTATTTATATACTTTTTTATTGTTTTAAATTTTGAGATAAATAATCGTATAATAGAAATTTTATAGAAAAAAAAAAATTAGAGTTGGATATTTATTATATAAAGAAATCAACGATATAAAACAAATAAATAAAAAATTTAAAAGATCTATCACTAACAAAAAAAAAATAGTTTTAGTGATAAATTTTGTGTGTGTGAGAGTGGGAGAGAAAGCGCACGCATTAAAAATAGAGTTTGTAAAATGTAATTTTTTGAAAATGAATCAAATTAGTTTTATATAAATTTTTTTATTTTTTCATAATATTAAATTTAAAATATTTTTTTATAGTACTAATAATTTTAATATTTTTTTTAGATTTTAATAAATAAAATTTTTACATAAAATAATAAAATAATTAAATTATTATAAAGTTATTTTTTCATTTGTATTTTAAAATTGTATATTTTCGAATTGTAATTTTTTTTATAGTAAATTTTTGTATTTAAATGAGTTTATCAAATTATTGTTAATTATATATTTAAAATTTTAAAATTTTAAATTTTACTAAATAATATAGAAGTTATTTTAAAATTTAAATCTTTTAGATTTTTAAAATTATAATTGTTTAATATATATGATAAAATTTAATAATTGAAAAATTGATTTGTGCGATCACTTGTTGAATCTTAATATTTTAATATATTTTTTTAAAATAATTACTATATTTATTAAATGAGATCTAAAAGATTAAAGCATTTAAAATAACTTTTATATTTATTTAATGAAATATAAAATATTAAAACTAGTTATATATTAAAAGTTTTAATATTTTAGATTTTACTGAATAAATATAGTAGTTATTTTAAATATTTTAATCTTTTATATCTCATTAAATAATATAGTAGCTATTTAAAAACTATAAATTTAAAATATTAAATTTTTATTTGATAAATTCGTTTAAATAAAAAAAATTATAAAAAATTATAATTTAAAAGTACAAAATTTTAAAATATAAATGATAAAATAACTTTATAATAATTTAATTATTTTTATTATTTTATGTAAAAAAATTTGTTTATTAAGGTCTAAAAAAATATTAAAATAAGTAATATAAAAAATATTTTAAATTTAATATTATGAAGAAAAAATTAAAAAAAATTATATAAGGACTAATTTGATTAATTTTTAAATTTTAAGGATGAAAATGACTTACGTCTGAAACACTACTAGAAAACTAGTTATTACAGACGGATATTTCCGACGGATTTTATCCCACGGAAATACAGACAAAATTTGTGAGGTATTTTTTGTCGAAAATTAAAAAAATGAATTAGCATAAATTACGGATGGAAAAGAGAATCCGTCGATAATTTTGTCGAAAAAATTAATTTTTTTCGTGGGAAATAATTGCTGACAGAAAATTCGTCTGTAATTAAATGAATAAAAATGCTACATTTCATTAAATTATTTAATTTAAAATAATCCGTCGAAAATAATAAGTTAAACCTAGCATTGCTCGAGCTCCATTCACAGCACACAAATCAAACGAGCTAAACCTAGCCTTCCTTACCCTTCTTCTCCCTCAACAGGCTACTTCTTCTCCTCCTCTCCTCACCTACAGCACCACCGCCGGCCACCCTAACTGCCGTAACTACCTTCTCTTTCTTCTCCTCTTTTTTAAATACTGAACCATTAGAACATAGCCCCTGTCTCTCTCGTTCTTTCTAATTCGCAGAACAAAGCAAGCTCAAGCTCCACTACCGCCGTGCCTCTCTCTCTCTCCTTTTATCCTCCTCAGTTATGGCTACAGCCATCATCTCTTCCAGCGCTACAGCCATTATCTCATCCAGTCAATGCCGCTGCTACTTTTGCGCAAGCCAGCTCCGCGGCGACAAAAATCGGTTCCGCCGTCAGCCGCGATTCCACCTCTCTCTTTCCCCCTGTTCGAACCGTAGAGACCTGGGCATCCTTCTTTTTCTCTGCCCTGTTTTGATTGTCTCTGCTTCCAAATTTTTGTTTCAAAATTCTTTTAATTTCTGTTGAGTTCAATTAATTTTGTTTAGTTAGTTTGATTTTAGTAATTAATTTAGTTAGATTTATTTTTTGATTAGTGGAATTTTAGGTTGTTAAAATAGGATTAGATTAGGTTTTGATTCTGAATAGCTGAGAAATGTTTAGATTGTTAATCTGGATTGTTGAACATTGCTGAACGTTGTTAATATGAGCTTGATGAATGTTGTCAAGAACAGAAATTTAATTCAGTTAGTGGCTTCTTCTCTGGTAATGCTTCTTCTCGGTAGTTTTGCGTTTGGAGTATTAGCAGAATTGTGTTTCTGCTTATCTATTCATAAAGGCCACAAACAGTCACAAACAAAATAGGTTGAATAGATAAGCAGAAACACAATTCTGCTAATACTCCAAACGCAAAACTACCAAGAAGAAGCATTACCAGAGAAGAAGCCACTAACTGAATTAAATTTCTGTTCTAAACAATATTCATCAAGCTCATATTAACAACGTTCAGCAATGTTCAGTAATCCAGATTAACAATCTAAATATTTCTCAGCTATTCAGAATCAAAACCTAATCTAATCCTATTTTAACAACTTAAAAATCCACTAATCAGAAAATAAATCTAACTAAACTAATTACTAAAATCAAACTAAATAAACAAAATTAATTGAATTTAACAGAAATTAAAAGAATTTTGAAACCAAAACCTGAAAGCAGAGACGTCAAAACAGGGCAGAGGGAAAGAAGGATGCCCAGGTCTCTACGGTTCAAACAGGGGGAAAGAGAGAGGTGGAACTGCGGTTGACGGCAGAACCAATTTTGGTCGCTGCGGAGCTAGGGCTTGCGCGAAGGTAGCCGCGGCATTGACTGGAGGAGATGATGACTATAGCGCTGGAAGAGATGATGGTTGTAGCCATAACTGAGGAGGATAAAAGGAGAGAGAGAGGCGTGGCGATGGTGGAGCTTGAGCTTGCTTTGTTCTGCGAACTAGAAAGAACGAGAGAGACAGGGCTGTGTTCTACCGGTTCAGTGTTTAAAAAAGAGGAGAAGAAGGAGAAGGTAGATACGGCGGTTAGGGTGGCCGGCGGTGGCGCTGTGGGTGAGGAGAGGAGGAGAAGAAGTAGCCTGTTGACGGAGAAGAAGGGTGAGGAATGCTAGGTTTAGCTCGTTTGATTTGTGTGTTGTGAATGGAGCTCGAGCAATGCTAGGTTTAACTTATTATTTTCGACGGATTATTTTAAAATAAATAATCTAATGAAATGTAGCATTTTTATTCATTTAATTATAGACGGATTTTCCGTCGGTAACCATTTCTCACGAAAAAAATAATTTTTTAATAGAATTATTGACGGATTCTCTTTTTCGTCTGTAATTTATTCTAATTCATTTTTTTTATTTTTGACCAAAAATTTCTTTATAAATTTTGTCTGTATTTCTGTAAGATAAAATTCGTCAAAAATATCTTTCTATAATAATTAGTTTTCTAGCCCTGTATTTCACGTACAATAGACCTTTATGTATACATAATTCAGTATCTAAAGACTATGTGAGAGTGCCAGAGAGAGAAAGCCGAAATTAAAATAGAATTTGAGAAATATAATTTTTTGAAGATGAAGTAAATTGATATTCATGTATATTTGATACCGATTATTCACATACAATAGACATTATATATATATATATATATATATTTTTTTTTTTTTTCAGTTACCTAAAGACTTGAAGGGGTAAGCCAAAAACTGAATCCGATCCCTAATTGACCAACTAACTCTACTTGTCACTAACTAAGGTATAATTTAGAGAGATAGTTTTGTTAGATATATTTATTCATATATTTTTATCTGGTAGTTTAAATAAAACAATTTCTACGTACATCAATTTGTGGTTAACTTTTATTGTTGTCTTTTGACTCTTTCTGATCTCAACGAATTTATTAATTAACTAATACCTTAAATCCAAGACGTAGATAGAGACCTAATACGCATGGATCCTGCTGCCAGCTAAAATTCCCACATCATGTTTTGTGCAATTAATTATTTGTATATTAAGTTATTAACCCTACTCTTTTAATTTGGCAAATGTTTCATCCGACTATGTTCTTTCTCCTAGCATAAACAAACTAAAATCAAGACATCATTATACTTTGCTAATAAAAGAACAAGGATATTTCTGGTTCAATTCGCTGAACAAATAATGAAAACACTATTATAAATAAAATAAATAACTAACTAATAATAATAATGACAATATTTATTCAAACCCTAAACATGAACTTATAAGTAAAATAAAAATTTATTCAAACTATTGTTAGAACATATTTAATATATATTTCAGTAATAAAATTTATATAAAGTTTTAAAAATAAAAAAATGAATATTTATAAAACTTATATTAATTAAATGTTGTGCTAGAGATCAAAATTGTGCAAATAGTGTAGTCCACAAATTTAATTAATTGGGAGAGAAAATACATATAAATATAGCAGGTACAGTGGCATATACATGCATGTGCATGGTTTAAACAAGGCAGGAGAGAGAGAGAGAGAGAGAGAGAAATTAAGAGTGGATACATAATATCCATATATTTAATTTGTTGCAATAAAGTAGAATGTAATTACTGCTATATATTGTGTTAAGCTCTTAAGGCCATGTGCCTCTCTCTCTCTATATATGTAGAGTGTGTGTGTATTGTTGGTTAGTTTCACAAGTGAGGTCCCTTTCCTTGGACAGCTGCCTCTATTCACTTTGTATTGCCTATCAACCACCAAATCCATCATCAATGTTGCCATATCCAATTTATTTCTAAACCCTTCTTTATTCACCACATATTATTATTATTACTATACTATCCTCCTAACTTTCAATTAATATTCCCTTGTCACTCATTTCTTTTCTATAATTTTCAACTAGAGGCAAAGTTTTAAATTAGTCCAAATTTCATGGCTTATCTTTTTTTATATTAAAATATTATAGGTGATTTTCGTTAATATTACAATATTTTGATGTAAAATAATAATATAGAATAAAAAAACTGTGAATAGCGATTTTAAATAAAACAAAAAAATTAAAAAAAAATCAAAATCGTGAATCACAATTTTAAATCAGAAATCAGGAGTCATGCATGATTTCAATTTTTTAGTTTAAACAAACTATAATTTATAAATTAAAATCGTAAATCACAATTTCTTTTGTTATACGGATCAGCATTCACGGTTTGAATTGTGATGTACACGTTTATCTCTCGGACACAATCTAAAATGCGGATTACTTAGCTCTTTTGAACGTTTTGTGAGTTAGTTGCATGAAAATTAATATATATGCCTGCCAAAAAGAAAGCATATTTGGTTTGACAATGTTAGTTAGGGGATGCACATGTGCATCCATGATAGAGATTTAAATCAAATGAGTATCTCCATCCGTGTCATTTTTTTTCTTTTTGGGATTATTGTGCATTTTTTGCAATACGAAGAAACAACGGTCATTATTACTAAGCAAAAGTATAGTTGTAAAGTTGGTACATTACATAAGAGTCAAACAATTGAAAGGAAAAAAGAAATCACTACTATATACTTCAACTATGAATTTAGATTATGCAGAGAGCTGATAAAGAGAAAAGCTTTATATTCATGTAAATAATTCATCAAGTTATCCAAGTAACTTGTTTCACACGCTTTTTCTCCAATTTCTCACTTATTTGTCATACACACGTTATATATAACATAAATTTTTTCTGCTGCATGATAAACTTTTTGCTGCAATATAAACTTTCTTCTCTGTTGCACGTTTTCGTTCTTTTTCTTTTTTTATACTCGCCTCCTCCTCCTCCTCCTTCTTCTTCTTCTTCTTCTTCTTCTTCTTTTCTTCAACGTAATAAGCTTCGTCGTTTTCCTGTGTTCGGGTTTTTTTTAATTGTTGTTCTTCTTCTTCTCTGCTTGCGTTCTTCCTTATTGATCTACATTGTCTTCAACATAATAAGTTTCGTCATTCTTCTTCTTTTTTGTTTTCTTCTTCGATCTTCACTTTTGAATCGAAACAATGAATGATTCGAGTTCAAATCAATTGAATGAGAACCATTTGAATTATTGTTCTGAAACGAATCATGTTGATGAGGTTTGGATTATTCAATTTTGAATCGAATTGAATTGAATGCAATTGTTAATTTTATTTGAATTGAATTCAATGGACGTAGTTGTTTTTGAATCTGAATTGAATTGAATTGAATTCAATGGACGTAGGTGTTTTGAATTCAAATTTGATTTTGTATAATGGATTATGTTTTGTTCACTCAGTACTATAAAATCGTTTCACTATGAGTATGTGTTTCGGTTCGTTATGTAGAAAGGAGTTTGAATTAGAATATATATAATGGATTATGTTTTGTTCATTGAGTAATATATAAATGTTTCACCGTAATGACGTTTTCGGTTCACTATGCAGACCAACTGTGTTGTGGATGAAAAATTTGTCCCAAAAGTAAGGATGATTTTCAAGACACTAGAAGAAACTGAAAAGTTCTACAAATATTATTCCAAACTTGTCGGTTTTTCTACCAAAATAAGGAACACGACTCATCAGGACAGAAACAAGATTAAGAATCAACTAATCGTATGAAGCAGAGAAGGGAGGTAGAAATTCAAGATATCTCCAACTCTGAAGACAAACCCCTTAGCCGGGTTAAATTGTCCAGCCAGGATTTATATACACATAATGAAGGATGTCGGTCTTTGGACAATTTCCAAAGTCGTTCTGAATCACTCACATCCTTCCTGTCCAGACCAGGCAGAGATGCTCAAACAACACAGGAAGCTTAGCATATTTGTGCGTCGCACCATTGAAACCAACGAGGAAGTCGAAATCAGACCGAGCAAAACTTACCAATCATTTGTGGCAGCAACCGACAACCACTGTGAACTAAATTTTATAGAAAAAGACGTGAGAAATTACATAACAAGGGAAGTACGAAATATTTTCGAACAAGACGATGCCAAAGGGAAGTACCTACTAAGAATGAAATAGAAGAACCAAAATTTCTTCTTTGAGCTAAACCTCGAAGGTGATCGACGCAAGAAGCAGGGCCGCATGTGAGTATTTCGGAGACGTGGTTTCATTCGACACCACCTACAACATAAACAGGTATTCCATTCAGTCACATATAGCTTTATGTTCAGTGAATGTACAAATTTTGGTTCACCACTGTCTAGTTGCGTCTATTTATGCAGGTACAATCTGGTTTTAGGTTCTTTTATTGGCGTAAATCATCACGGTCAGTCAACACTTCTTGGATGCGCGCTGATGAAAAATGAGGACATCCAATCATTCAAATGGCTATTCGAGTGTTGGCTCCGTTGCACGAAGGCACCAAAAGGCATGCTTAACGACCAATGCGCATCGATTCAAAGGGCAATTGAGCTATGCATGCCAACGACAATTCACCGGTGGTACATCTAGCACATCATGAAGATCCCACACAAATTAAACGGGTACAAGCGACACGACAAAATTGAACAAGAGATGAGCCATGTCGTTTAGAACTCGTACACAAAAGACGCATTTGACAGAAACTGGAACGATTTCCTCACAAAGTACGGCCTCGGAGGCAACAAGTGGTTCTCAGGTAACCAAGATTTCAATTCGAATTATTTTCATGACCATACCTTTTTTTTTTTTCAAAACATGCACTGGTTTCGGTTCACCACACTGTATTGGTTCGGTTTATTCTGCAGAGCTGTATGAGGATCAGCATATATGGATTCCAGTTTATCTGGATCACTACTTCTGGGTTGGAATGAGAAGCACACAAAGGAGCGAGAGCATGCACGCATTTTTTAACAAGTTCATCACACACAACAGCTCTCTGAGATAATTCGTGAAGCAATACAACAATTGCCTAGCAAGCAGAGAGCAAAGAGAGAGAGAATTTGATGCTGCAGATTTTCACACCATGATACCATGCACAACAAAATCAGTAATAGAGGCCCAATTTCAGCACGTGTATACCCACGAGAAGTTTAGGGAAGTTTAAGCACAATTCAGAGGTAAAGTGAACTGCATCACAAGATCAATGCATTCTACCCTAGGTTTCACAACATACGAAGTCATAGAGCAGGTTTCCAACTCCACATTCAACAAGTTTTTCGTCACCTACCATACAGTATCATGAGAGGTAAAGTGCCCGTGCTTGCTGTTCGAGTCAAGGGGCATATTGTGCCGCCATTCCCTGAGTGTTCTAAACTTCGAGCGAGTGGATAACGTGACACCAAAATACATACTGGAACGCTGGAGTAAGAACATAAAGAGGAGGCACACACACATCAAAAGCAGCCAAGATGAGCCTCTACTGGAGCCGAGAAGTAAGAGATTCGATGAATTGGTATTTCGGTCGCACAATATATGCGAATTTGCATCTGAGTCCGATAAGCTGGCCGTAATTCTGCACCGGGCGTTTGACAAGGTCATGGCTGAGATGCAAGAATACCAAGAGAGAAGCAAAGGAAAAGGTTTGTTATCCCACAAAAAAGCGACATTAAGCAATGTGAACGACCTTCAAATCCCACCACGCGTCAAAATAAGAGGCCGGTCCAAGAACAGACTTGGATCAAACCTGGAAAAAAATATCTCAAACGCTACGAATAAAAGAAAAAGACAGCTCCAAACAAGGTAAAATTGATTTGTTTTCAATTAGAGAAAAATTCATCTGTGCATTTTGCTAATATATGATTAATTATGTCTTTTGTAGTTGAACCTTTTAGACGGCGGATTAACGATTCAGTCAAGCTCCAACCTTTACAATGTACCAGATATGAATTATTCCAGAGAGAATTATACGAGTTTTAGTTTTTATTAATATAAATTTCTTTTCACCCATGAGCAAATTTCAGTTCACTGAGATTTTAGGAGGTTAATTTCTTACTGTTGTTAGTCTTTAATGAATAGTCACTTTTTTTGTGAAATTCTTTATTCAAAAGTCAATTTTTTCTTTATTGAATAGTCAATTTATTGTGCTATGTCAGAGAGTTCAAGTGTTTCTGAAACTGAATACTGATAGAAATATTTTTTTATAATTAGCTCTCTGAATTTTCATACTATGTGTTTTCAACTTTCGGTTCATCCAGTGTCTTAATTTCGGTTCACTGTGTTTTTTGGAGTTCTTAATGTCTTGGTAAATACACTGTGAACATGGAACAAAACAGCAGTCAGACAGTTTCAAGAGATATATATAAATTAACATCTCAAACTGACAGGACAAGGAGTAATCCATCTTGAATGAGATATAAATATTAACATTAGATATATACATTGATATTAAGATTAGATATATACATTAACATTTACATTAATATTGATATATACACGTTGAAAGAAGCATTGTTTGCTTTTTTAAACAAGTTAAACAAAATATTATTTATTACAACCAATCAATCATAGTATATCCTATTTACTATCTAAATCCCATATGAGAATTTACAATAAGGGCTGGAGAGGGTAGCAGATGGCTTCGGGAGTCTTATTGCTTCATATGTCCGAATCACTTTGTCTCTAATTTTGTTCATTTCATGCAACAAAATATTTGGACCATATTCGTTCCTGAAGTCATCAATCTCTTCCTACATTTCAATAAAAAGGAATTAGTTACATAAGAAATGAAGTCAACCAAAATAAAAAATAAAAGAACTTTATTAATTTTGAAAGTACTTACTTGTGTCCAAGTTTTATATTGATATCTCTTCCCGCTTTTGATCTTTTTTGGATCAATTTTTTCAAGCCATTTCATGACGTATATACCACAATCATAGCTAAGCAAGAATTGAGTATAGTACGATTAATAGTATACAAAATAAAATACATTAAAAATAGCACTATAGAAGAGAAAGATTTTTGCGGTGTATGTTGACCATTCAGTGGGATATACTCTGCTTCTTCTCCCTCTCCGTCCTTCATTAAGGGTTTTGCCTCAGCGTAAACCCTCATATGAAAAATTATTAATCCCTGAAAGGGACACAAAAATTGAACAAAGCGAAAGAAAACCATTGAACCAAACTCCTTTGATGTACTGAATAATTTGAATAATTTACACCAAAATAACTTACAACAAATTTGTTCAGTTTCACTCTCAATTCAGGTATATCTTTTTTCTTCTTATTTATAGGGTCGAGCACATAGAATGCCTTTTTCTGGATATCGGCTATCCACAACCACCAATGCCCTCCGTTGCAAATAGGCACAAACAACTAAAATTTAGGAAAATGATAGAATATTTCAGTCGAAACAATAGCAAACGAGAAAATTATCGAAGAATTTTAGAAATTACAACTTACAAATGGATGCGATGTAAGTTTTCTTTTGTCAAAGAAATAGCGGTGGTGGGCATAGTGTTCGACATCGAACCGGTAGGCCTTCTTTGTCCTTCAATCAGTGTAGTCCATACCATGGTTTCCCAACATAAACATCTGTAAAATGAAAATCAGTTAAATCACAAATGACCATACTAGTGAATCAATATGAATATCTCTACCGAACCGAACATAATTTATATGATGAATAAAACATGAAAAACATTGAATCATTAAGAGGAAACTTGTGACAAGTATTCATAATCACCAAAATAGATGCTTTCAAAAGGTATTTTATATTGAATTACTTTAGTAGCAAGAGTAAGAAGTGTCTTTTTAACACCTTTTTAAAGAATTCTTTCAATGAACATATGAATATACATGCAATGAATCAAAATTGTCTTGACATCTAACAAAGTTAAAATCTGAATACCAAATGATCTCTAACTTTAGTTTCTGACTTCATATGTGTGCACATATAATGTGCTCTAACAAGACATGTTTGTCTACTATTTAGTGATCCATTATTAACTGATTCAAATATCTGCCAAAGATATTAATAAAGTACACAAATAATTGTAAGTGTACAAATTTATTATCCATTAGATTACTATTAAAGCATAATAAACTTTATGCACTTTTGAGCTTTATAACTTTCTTGAGACACCTGATGAGACAATACTTGTCTCCTTTAGAGCTGAGTATATAATCTTATTTACAATTCTGCATGTCGCTGACATACAAAAACAATAAAAAATATACACTTATTCCCACTAAACTAATATAAGTTACCAACCACATTTATTTCAAAAGACCATATGAGATAATAATTAATTTGACAAAATATGTTATTAATGGCATAAAGTCTTTCTTTTTCTAATTGCAAAAAAATTCTATTTAAAAAAATAGACTAATATTGAAAAATATAATTTTAAAGTAAAATAATATATTCATATAAGCTACATATTATATGAATAAAGTTATATAATGATGGGCCTATTATAAATATCCAGCACAACATTAATATTTAGTTTTTTGACAGAAATATTAATTTGTAAGTGGTATTTTTAATATAGTAATAAAAAATTGATAATTAATCCTGTCAAACGATAAGTCTGTCACAGAACTTTTTTTGGGTCGATCTGTACTCGCATAAATTACACACACATAAATTTATTTAGTGCGATTTATCAAATATTCTCATCAAAATTTTGTCAAACAATAAGTTTATCTTTAGATTGACTCATTGTTCACATAAAAACTCGAGAATTATACTTATTTATTATCACATATATTTTCTATCAATTAGCCAAACACAATATTTCTTTGGGCCAATTAGTGGTTGCATAATTAAATAGAAAATAAAAATAAGGTCAATTAGTGGCCACAAAAATCTTAATTACCTAAATATAAGAGTATTATATGTCACGTATTCCAATAAATCCAAGCAATTAGCAGTTTAGGAGAAATTTACTTTCAAACTAGTATTAAAGTGAGATAACTTTTTCAAGAATTACAAGAATTCATATAGAACAATGGTTGTTCTCCTGATATACCCAGATTCATCAAATGAAGAACGAAAGTAATCCTTGAAATTGAATCAATATATTAATTAAAATAGAATGATAATATTATTAATCCATAGAAATAAACAGAACTCCTAACATTAACCAAGGAGGTTTAGTGGCTCATGACTCAGAGAGAAAACTAGGATTCAGAAAATGTGAAAGTGTGTAAGTGAGATCTCTCCGAAGGGCTAAATCTTTTCCCTTTTATATCTAACCTAATTTGATTTGAAACCTAAACAAAATAATAAATTCTAATACTAAAAGATTTTGTTTGTAATTAAAAAATGACTAGAATAAAATAAGATATAACAATTGAAAGTTAAATCCAACTAAAGATGCTCCATTTGAAAAATGTGATCCAGATCATTGGTGCTAAACGTCAGATTTGGTATTTAGCGCCCTAGTGGACAGAAGCTCTTTCTTTGATTCTGTCTTCTTAGTGTTAAACGTCAGGCTTCGCGTTTAGCACCCCAATGGGCAGAGGGCTTTCATGCGTTTTTGAGTTGTTGAATTCGTGTTTAGCGTCAGTTTGGCAGCTTTAAAATTCTTCTTTTTTTTTTTGCACACGAACTCTATCAAACCGATTCAAACTTTATCTAAAATAATTAAAATACCAAAATAACTCAAAGTAGTATTTAAAAAAGTTTCAAATAGTAAAATAAGATTAAAATTTATTAAATTTTAACTTAAAATAAACAAAAAATAGAAAAAAAATACTCACGCATAAGTTAGATATCAAAAATGAAGGAAAGGAATTGAACTGTGATATGCAAAATGGAAGTAAAGGTGAATCTAATATCAAAAAGAAAATCAGAATAACATTGATTATAATTTGAATTCTTAGTTATAATGGAAAGGAAGAATTCAGCTATTTATAGTACTATAGTAGTGACTAAACTATACAAAACTAATTGAATATGAAATTGTTATCACTAACTAAAGGTAGTTACAAACAGAATTGATGAATGGAGAATTTTTAAAATTTTTGCCGAGACTATAAGTCAACGTTCCATTCTTAGTCTTATGCTCAACAAAGGAATTAACAAAGAATTGGTGGCCAAAAATTGAAATTAAAATTTTAATTTTGGATACAAAATTTTAGATTTTTTAGTATCTCTAAAAAGTGAGAACTGAAAACATAATAACTTAATTTAATTTTAATTTCTTAATTTTTATCTTTGTCTCACACTCTTTATTTCTCAATCTCAATCTCCCTTCTAAATACAATTTAAAAAATATGATAAGCACAAAATAAAAAATATACTTTTTTATTTTAGATTTAGTTGTTATTCTTATTTTTATTATTATTTACAGCGAGACTTTGAACTGTTTATTATTTTTCCTTTTTTCAACCTATGAAAAAGTTTTCAGGCTCAATAAGCATCCTAATTATAATGGCGACAAATTTATAAGTTAGAAAAAATTGAAAAATATTATAATTTAATTAACAATTTAGATAACAAATCGCTATCATCATTTCATATCTAATTGAATAATCATCTATATATATATATATATAATCGTTATATATATAAATCAATTAATGATATAATAAAATGCATGTTAAAATATAAAATACATATAAAAAATAAATTAAATAATATAAATATTTATATATAAATATTCAGTGATTAATTTTTTTTTGTGCACGTATGAATATAGTCTATTAAAAAAAAAACTGATGAGATTGAGTCGGCGTCACACTTTATTAAATTAGGATTATTTGAGTATTTGAGATTAATTAATAATATTTATGAAAAATTGTTTGATTTATAGTATAGTCACATAAATATAGGTAGTGGTGTAATGTTAATAAGTCAACTCAAGGAGATTTGTTATTTGTAAGATGCATGAATGTATTTTCTGAACAGAAGACATTGAATTCTCAGCCAAGAAACTGAAAGAGAGAAAATGAAACAAAGGGGCAGTGTTTTGATTACCTTCAAATTTTTGGGGCCATCAATGGATTTGGTTATGCTAGTTTTTGATTCTCTCTTTGTCCATATCCTTCGAAAATGATGTTTTTTGAAGTTGATGGCATAAAAGATGGCCCCAAAGGCTTTGCTTATTTGACATTGAAATTAAATTCAGATGGGGCTGCAAATTATTACTCTCATTGTATGTTTCCTCCAACATCAAAACAATAACCTTATTAGCTTCTCCATCATCCTTATATCTAATATTACTTTTAGGATAAGATTATTAATTATTTTCAACAGTTGATTGTTAAAATAGTCGTTGAAAGTTAATGTGTGCATCAATTTTGTTTTTAAAAAATTATGTTCTTTAAATTGACCTCTAAAAAATACGATTATAAGTCGGATTAATTTATTATAAATTATTGTTTATAAAATAATCAATTTGATTCAGTAATATTTTTTAGAGACCAATTTAAAAAATTTGAATTATTTAATAATATCTTAATTTTTGGATTTATTTAAAATTTTGGACAGATCGTCTTTTTTTTGTCTTATAGAAAAAAAAAATTTTCGTAAGATGATAAAGATCAAATTATATTTTTTTTTTGTTATAAAAACTCTGATATCGTATTATAAAATCGTTTTTTCTATCAATTTAAGTCTTTAAAAAAATAGTTTGATAACACACAATTAAGACTATTTTTACTATCAACTTTAATATATCATTGAACTTTCTTGTGGATTATTAGTGTAATACACTCATCTTTTTTCGAGTTATAAGATTGCTCAAAAAATTACTGAGTTTCATATCAAAGTGCATTAGACAAACTTTATCTATTAACATTGAATACTTTCTCTAATTAATTAAGACTGTTGGGTTCATTATTTCAATTACGTGCATTACACATGTTTAGGAATTTTACAATATGGGATAAGTTTTGTATTATTTGGGAAATTTTAATTTGTTAAAAATTGTTTGTGATAATATACGATTAATTGTTTGTGTAAAATCCTTTTACACTAATGAAAATTAAATTCTTCCTATTACTTGTAAATAAATTGATATAAAACCAAGCAAATATAAATTCATATAGTTGTTAGTTGAGTCAAGGAGCGGGTTTTTTCTTAATTGCAATTTTTCATAAAAAATTAATTTCAAGAACATTAATAGGACATTATTTTCAAAACGAAATGCAATTTCTTTTCCCTAAAGAATGACCTAAATTGGCCCGTAATACACGCAAATAACAACCCAATCTTTTTTTGTAATTAGTTAAGGAATATTAATATGGTATAATTAAAAAAATTTGTTGTATGAAATAATTAACAGTATAAAATTTTCTTCAAATAATTAAAATTATATTTTAGGACTTAAATTGAGATTTTAACAATCAAACTGTTCTAATTACTAACTTGAAAACTTGTTAATTTTTTTTTCTTTGATAAATGTACTATAGATTACAAGTTTCAAAATTTAAATTTCCCAACAAAATATTTTTATATTAAAATCATTAACAAGTGTTGTTAGTAGAATCTCAATAATATTAATTAATATGTATGCTTAGCTTGTAAAGTGTGAGAAACAAACAATAATTAAGTATTTATTATTTTGCCCAAATTAATTAAATTCATTAAGATACAATAACAAAAGTCTGAGGTCAGATATTTACTCTCAAAGTGACAACAAACAAAATGCAATCACATAAATGATTGAAAGAACTTGTATTGTGTAAGAATTGATGAACTAGAGTTGATTGTATACAGTAAGAGATATACTTCATTGAATCAATGATTGAAAGATTTATAGATTACACACATATATATGTTCCATTATCATTGAATTGATAAATTGATGATTATTTAATTAAAATAGTGATATGACATTAATAAAATTAATCATATGCATAAAAGCAGAAAAACAAAAAACAAAAAAACAAAAACAAAAACTTAGGTTGGTGTTGTGAAAATAGTGACAATGATGTTGAAGCTTGCCTATTTGGTTAGGTCATATGTCACATTTGATATTTTCATATAAGGTGAAATTGAAGATAGGCTAAAATCTGAATCCAATTTCAATATCTAAATGCAATAATGTAACATTTTGATCAATTCACTTATTTTTGTTTTTATTTTTTTGCAAAGGGTGTAATAGCAATTAAATAAGAACAAGTTCCTTCCAACATTGCCTCTCTCCTTCAATTCCCCAATTTATATTACATAAATTTTATATAATTATTTTTTTATTAAGTGATCAGCTTATTTATTCGTTTAAATAAATATAAAAAATTTAAATTTTATTTTATATATATAATAATTTATTGATTAATAATAAATATTTAATTAAATCTTAATTTTTTTAGCTGTGAGATACCGTAAAAAAAATAAAAAATAAATATAATATGTAATTCAGTAATTCTGTTCAACCAACTATATGTACGGCAATAATGAATCTTTTTCCTTTATTAGGGTATCTAAAATGAGACCTAGGAGCTACTCCAAAACTAGTCCTAAAATTTTGATATACATGTCACACCATCTCTACACATATTGGAATATGTAGCCACTTGGAATGCACATGACTCAACCCAACACAATCTTTTTTATAACAATATAATATCATATGCTTTCAATAACCTTCTTTGCCATGTGCTTCAACCAATTGAATGCCTAAAATAAATGGCCAGGCCAAAGAACATGATTAACTCACCTGACAATCTGACCAAAATTAAACTGCCAAACCATCTCATAATAATTGCTCCAAAATTCTACCTTAGACACACTTTAATTTTCATCATAACTAAGCTTTCTTATTTTGATACTTCTCTTATTACTTCTACCTTCTTTTTTCTGTCCACTGCAAAATTTTAAGTCAAAAAAGAAGTGCACTTGTGGTTGCCTTTATGTATATCTACTCTTTTGTATAACTATAAAATAATTAACTTTAAGATGCAAGATATAATATAACATTAGATATATAATTTTATATTTTATAAAAAAATTAATTTTAATATATTGATAATATAAAATTATATATAATTATCTAATCATCTTTATGCATCTATAGGATTTTTTTAGTAATAGATTCAAAAATTAGTTATTTCTGTTGATATATCAATACATAACTAGTTAGTTATGTAAAAAATATTTAAACTAATTATATATAATTTTTTTTATAAAATATAATATCCCCTAAAACCTTTTATCTAAACTTAAGGAGTGATTGTAAATAAAAAAATAATAAAAAAATATAAGTATAACATGACTTATTAGCTATATATATAAGTATATAACTGTATTTGTTTATAAGTACGAAATACAAAAATACAAAATCATATATAATAAATAAAACATAGTCATAGATATTATATTTAAAAATATTAATTTAGTGTATTTTGTATCATTCTTAATAATTAAAAAAGATAAAAAAATATTAATAAAAATATTATTTATTTTTTATATTTTGATTAATATTTTATAATTATATTTTAATTATTATATATATTTAAATTTTTTATGTAAAAAATAAAGTAAATTAAATTTTTATTATATATTTGTTTATATTTAATTTATTATTAAACAAAATATAAAATATTAATTTTTGTATTTTTAATTTTTATATATTATTTTTAGTATAAAGCAATGGTGCCTAAATGCTCTGACGGCTTGACCAGTGAAGAGCATTCAGCACCGTCCCTCTTCTAATTTGTTTGGTTCGTCCTCTTAGCTTCTATAAAGGAACATAAAATAATAAAGCTGCACGAGGTTCCCAAAACTTAGATCACAAGAATGAGTTGTCATGCTCTTTTTCATCCAACTTGGTCAAAAATGTCATTTGAGCTGGACCAATAAAGCATGCATCTATTCATTGAGTCTCTTTTACACATTTCTATAATAACCAAAAGGATAAGTGAGACAACCATAAAAATATAAAATAAAAACATACACAACATATCCTAGATAAAATAGCATGTTTGGATTTAGGGCTCATCTTTCAAGGTATACAAAAAAATTATAGAGCCAATAATAATATATATAAAAATTTAATTTTCAAGTCTTACCAATATAAAAGAATTTCATATATATGACTAATAAAAATATTATTTATATATTAAAATCAGCTATTAAAATCAATCAACGCTTAAATATATGTGTTGTTTAATTTATTTTTAATGTACATTTTATATTTTAAGTTTTTAACATATATTTTATAACACAGCATGAACAGGGTCGATATTGTTGGATACTCTACTATATAATCTACATATGAGAAGACAATCTTAAATGCTTTGGTCAAATATCTTTGTCAATTTTGGCAATTTGAACTATATGAAAAAAGAGATGCAGTTGAAGGATTCTTATTTCAAACAGATATTCAGCCAATAACTATCTCCAAAAGTTCTAATCCAAATTTATAACTTCAAAAATAATTAATCAATTTGGATAATACTCTTTTTATGCTCTAAAAAATCAGTCTAGCACGTCTAGTCATATCTCAAACAAAAATTTTGAGAAAGATCTAAATTTTAAAGGTCTAAGTAGAAGAAATTTTGAATTCTTATTTTTCAACTGACATTATATAATAGTATTTTTAATTAATAATTAATGTAAAAAATAGTAGTATTTTTTATCATGCATGATGCATGTGGGTAGGGTGAAGGGAATTGCAGTGTGAATTAAGCAACACGTGATTGAAGGTTAATGCTTGGAGAGGGATTGGGTGTTGGTTAATACTAAGAACCAAAAAATGGGAGCTGTGGCTATGTTTGACTTTGTTCCATTTAAATGCAAGTTTGACAAAGTTGGTCTACACCCTAGTCATTAGCCTCTTTGACGAGAGTAATTTAATTACATCCCCATTCTCCAATCACTTGTTCTTGTCACACATTGGTTTTCTCATACTACTATATTAAGCTTCTTATCATCCAATCATGCACTATTCTATATACTCTTTATCATTTACTATATTCGTCATTCAAAATCATTATTAGTTTAAAGATTTATTTATTCTGTGTTCTACAAATCTATGTTCAGTTTATAAATTAAAAAAAATGTTTATTAAAAATATAAAAAAAATTAAATTTTTAATATATTTATTTTATATTTATTAAATAAAAATATTTAATTTTTTTATTAATAATAAATTTATTACGTGTAAACATGTGTTAACTAAATTCTTTTATTTTATATTTAACTTAATTCAAATAAGTTAATAATAAAAATATAGTTATACTAATTTATAAATTATTTATTATATATATTTTAATAAAATAACTAATTCTTATTTTGAATTTTCTAATAAATTTGCAAATAATAAAAAAATTTAAAAATTAATAAAATTTATTATTTTAATCAACACTTTTAATCATTAATATAATATTTTTAATTTAATAATTTAATAAAAATATTAATGACTAATTATTAATAAAAAATAATAAATTCTACTCATATTTTAATTTTCTTAATAATTAATTAACACATACTGTACATCGGATCGGAAGTAGTATATTTTAGGGGGCGAAATGATGATTTTATATATATATATATATATATATATATATATATATATATATATATATAATCAATATCATTTCATGACGAGAAATGAGTTATTCTATTAATTATACGTACTTCTAAAAAGCATCCACTTAATTACCAAATGAGAATTATTGATTATTTTATATTTTCAAATATATTAAAAATATTTGTTTTATTTCATTTAAATTACAAGGGTTTTTTTATATTAATTGAATGTCATACTATTATTTTTTTTACAGATAATTCATTGTTGATTATATACATAATAAGTATTGTATGATTCAAAATTTTCTGAGGAAAGAATGTGTTAAACAGATTTTTTTTTAAATAAATAAATTAAATATTTTATTTACGGATATAGATAATTTATAATATTTTTATGAAGGTGAATTGCATTATTTATCTTATTTACAATGTAAATGAGATAAAGTTGTTCATATATTTCGTTTGCTAAGACACGATTGCTATTGTATGTATTACGTTTGCACATGTGTTATGTAACGGAACTTATTTTGTTTGCACAATCTTATGTCGTATATATTGTAAACGAAATAACTAATGATTGTGATGTCGCTTTTAAACTACATTTCACTTTCTTTTTCCTTCTTTTTGGGCATTTCTGTTGATATTTTTGACGCATTAAAAAATTATATCCCGTATAGATGCATGCATAAGATGATGACATCAACCGTCTGAACGCGATTTAGCATATCACTAGGGCGATTGACTTTTAGGTTAGTGTTGTTATTTTCTTGTTTTAGTTAAATAAGCATATAATTATAGTTAGGTACTTTTTTAAATTTAGTATCTATTAGGTGGTGAAATGTATTTAGTCAATATTAATTAATTGACTTAATTTAACTTATTCATTAATTTAATTTATTTAGTAAATATTTATTACGTTCTCTTATTTCTTTAATCCGAATTAATTTTTTTTTTAATTTTAATTTTGAACATGTTAGATAGCTTGTTTTTTTTTATTTGTGGCAATGTTGTTGGATAATTTTTTATTGCTAAAGTTAATTATTTTTAATCCAACTAACTTATGTAATGTGAAATAATGATTTATGATCATTTTTATCTATTTATTTCGAGATAAAATTTTTATAATTGAAATATTTTATTTTTAAACAGAGACCTCATCTACTACTCCTTTGGCGAGTGAGTCACACTCTTATACTATTGGACGTCATTCTCCCTTACTTGAGAGAAGCTGGATTTGGCAACATGGTGCAGTTCAAAGATTTTGTGTTTGATAACTTTCTGATTACTGTATTTGTGGAGCGTTGGCATCTGGAGACCCACACTTTCTACCTGTCTTAGAGTGAGTGCACCATCATCTTGTAGGATGTTGCATACCACTTTGGGTTATGCACTCACGGAGAGCCAGTGGGTGGGTATTTGCGTGACTTCCAAACATAATACTAGCACCCGACTTGGGAGTGGGTAGAGGAGCTCCTCGATGTCAAGCCATCCCATACTCAGCAGCAGGGGGCGCAGATGAATGAGTCATTCTCCATCAAGCTGACGTGGCTTAGAGATTGAATGCGACATATGCCAGCTACTACAGATGCAGTCACCTTCCGACAGTACATAAGGTGTTACATCCTGTTGTTGATAAGGGTTACCTGATGACAGACAAATCAAACAATCAGGTCCATATCAAGTGGTTGTCCTAATTATTAGAAGACTTCGAGCAATGTCGCGTTCTATCTTGGAGATCAATTGTGCTTGCATGAATGTTCACTCTTTATGCTCTGCAGCACATTGATCTATTACCGACATTGCTAGATGCACTCTGCTACTGGTCTCGTGAATCTACCATAGATTTTTTCAATGGTGTCTACTCGAGAGACAAATTATGACATTTTTCCTGACCATGAGGTAACTATTTTCATATACAATTATTGTCCTTTCTATTTATGTGATTCAACTTTTTGTTGCATAAATTGAGATATTTTTATTGTTGCATATATTCACAGGTTGATAGGCATGACTTAGTAGAGTAGGGACCAGTTTGACTACGAGTCTTTCGATATCGTCTTTCGTTGGATCAGTCACAATTGCATGAGTTACGTGAAAGTGTTTTATTTAGTTGTCTCTAAATAAATAGTTCTCCTATGTAATGAACTGAACCTGATGATTATATTACACTTTATTTTTGCAGTTTCTATGGGCGTCATACGACGACCCAATCCTGCAAGCCATCAGTACGGACTAGTTGAGAGAGGAGACAAAGTGGGAGACATGGATGACTGTTGTTTCCCTTGTCTGCTTTAACATTGTTGAGTTTTACCATGTTGACCGGGTGAAATGCCAGTTTGGTGGCGAGCAGCCACTGCCTAGAGACCTGGCCAATATTGACCGGTTCCTGACTACCACAGGACGGGGAGAGGAGTGTGGTAGCCCACTCGTCATCAGTAGTAGAGAAGGCCACAAGATCTCTATTCATCTATTCACAGACTACTGGCCTACGCAGGAGTAATAGGCCTGGTTCCAGCATGCTTGTCACATTAGACATCTGTTTTTCATGACGTGCTTGTAGAACAGGGATAGTGACTGATGAGTTAGACTGTATGAGGGATAGGATGACACTATAAATGAGGTTGTTGTCCAACTATCGATGGTCCTGAGATATGGTGGAGGCTAAACAGGTGTGCGCATCACCAAAATTATGCACCTTCCTAACGAAATAAAATATAAATGATAGGCATTTATAACAAAAATAATCCTGATAAATAAGAATATACACTACAATTAAACTTGACCTTACCAATATATGAGATTTTGTCAGAAGACAACACAGAGACTCTAAGGATATTCTGTTACAAATTGCCAGCAATGCACATCGTACTTTGATCGATTCGACTCCACGACTTGGTACTGAGCACTTCTCTGAATGTTGTAATTCTCCACACCTTATATGACTACCTCTCTACTTTTGAATATGTGACCAATATAAAACTCTACACCACCATCTATGTTGTAATCGTCTCCACCCATATTGAAAAATGGAGTTTACTTGTGCATCGCGTCTAGATTCAATGTATGATAGTGACTGGGTACAGCTGACAAGGCCGAAATTGGTTGTGGGGCAGGCAGAAGATACCGCGAATTAAAGCAACGACTGGAGTTTCTAGTACAAACTCCTTCTCATCACCATCCTCAGAAGAACCACTATTGTTGCTATCGTTAATATATTTCTCATCGGACTTCTCACCGTCTATGTCCATGTCTATTGTTGGACTAGCATAGTTCAGCGGTGGTGGTGCAAGAGATGGGACATCTTGGATAAAATTTGAGTGGCCAGATCCACCACCACCAACATCACCAACCTCTGCAGAAAGCTCTGTCACTTGTTCTGCCATGATTTTTCCGTGGATATCAAACATGAGGCACATATGCTCATTCCCATGGAGTCAAAATAGATGAAACCGAAAAACTCAATTTTTCATCGGTGGTATCAACCTATACCCAACTCTTCCAACCTCTTTTGTCCTGTTAGCACCGAGGTTCGTCAATATTAGACTCTTTAGCTCAGACAAAGAATTTACTCTCCGCGTGCGCAACAGAATAGGATTATCACACTCAAATATAATCCCAATGTCACTGTTTCTCATATGAAAATTTGAATACACACTTACAACAACATATCCACTACCATTAGACATTTTTATTTAATTTTTTGAAGAATAATGGAGCAGAAGAAGAAGTGAAATATTTATGGAGAATATAAATGATTGCATATCCTTTTATAGCTACTTGAAATTTGTCATATTTTATCTCATTTATAGTGCAAACTTCATAACTTTTCCAATATCTCATTTATAGTGTAAATAGAATAAGTTTGTTCATATATCGTTTACACTATAAACGAGATATGTGTTGATCGTTTTCTCTCATGTATCACGTGTATGTGCAATGATAAATTTGTCTTATTAAACAAGATAAATAATGCAATACAAATCGATAAAAAGACTACAAATTTTCTATATTCGTAAATAAAAAATTTAATTTATTTATTTAAAAAAAAGCATGTGTTAAACACATAAGCACAACTGTTTGCTTAAAATTGCACCAATAATTGAGAGTATATGAGCAATAGTTTCTAGTTAATTGTTTTGGTTAAATCTCATCACTTCTTATGATAGAGTTTGTAAGGAAAATTTAAAGTAGAATTTTTTAATAAATGAGTTGTTAAAATCTATTTTATTGTGTAGTTAGTATAATATATATAGGACGGAACATATATATAGTGACAATAAAAGAATGGGGCTACCTGGAGTTAACCCTGCAAAACCAATACCCTTTAATAATTTAAATATTAATCTAGATAATTAAAAAAATATATTAGGACTTTAGGTATCCTAAAATTTATTATACACACACACATATTATATATATATATATATATATTGGTATGTGTATAGTCAAAGTGTCAAACAGTTATTTTTGGACCAGCATTTTTAATTATACATATTTTTAATAGGGAAGCATCATGTTAAAAAAGTATTGAGTGTTTAGTTCTTCTTTTCCAAGGAAAAATAATAGTCATAGGCTCATCATAGCATATAATGTTTCAAATAACCTATACATATAATAATATAATATATTGATTAAGATGATGCTGAGTACTTTTAATCTCTTTTAAAAGAGGATGTGAAACACTTTAATTTCATTGATTGAAATAGAAAAATTACAAGAGAGTTCGTAAAGACTAAACTAACCAAAATATAAAAAAAAATCGATAAATAGTCCAATCTCAAGAAACAAACTAAAACTAAAGATGAATGCTAAAGAAATTAAACAACAATAATAAGAAAAGACCAAATCCTAGCAATATCTGAAAATTCTTAGCAAGTGCTTCTAGGATCGTATGCCTCTTTTTATTAGATTAAATCGAATGCAAGAAATGTAATCTTTTGACCAATAGTTGAAATGCAACATTTTGGTGGCTCTCAGTAAAAATACTCAATTCATAGAGTTCAGAATGAAGACTTGGCACCCATTGTGATCTGGATTTCAAACTAAGACGAGAAAAGGGAAGTGGTGGTAGATCTTGGCCATTTATGCTTGTTTGTTAACCTGGACCACAAGTCCACCAACCCCATCAAAATATATTCACTAGAGATTAGGGGAAACTAATATAAGTTGTGATAGGTTGATTAAGGTGATAACAAATGTATGTCTTTGATATTTTGGTTAGACCTCTCAACTTCGAATATGTGGATCGGATTAGACCAATTCCGTTATATTCTTAGTAATAAAAGACCCTAGTGTCGGTATATTTATTATTATTTTGTTGTCTACACAGGAAAAAAAGAAAGAAAATGAGAAAAGAACAAAAAAAAAACTGATTTAATTGGCTTAATTCCAATCTAAGTATATAAAATAATGAAATTTATTTTAAGACTAAAGTCATTTCATATGCTCTTTTGTATTCGAGATAGTATTTTAGTCATAAAATTAATTGTATAATTAACTATTTTTGAATCAAAATGATACAAATCTTTTAAATGAGATGATGCAAAGGAAAAATATGTGTTGAATATCCAAATATCTTATTATTACTCTAGTCTATACATAAATGTTAACATCGTTTCATTATTTTTACTATGTGGTGTCACCTCTTAATACCCATAATATATATTATGACATCTCGTAATAGTTTTCATGACTGATAAAAAATTGTAGAGTTTTATTTTTGTTATTTTTTAAAGAAAAAAATATAAGATAAATAAAAAATACTTATAAAATATTTAAATAAATACAAAAAAGTTTTTGTTTAAAAAAATATATTAAAAATATAATTATTTATATTTTTTATCAATTTAAATTTGGAGGACAAATGATACATGACAATATATATACCTCATAAATTTTTAACCTCAACATTGTGAATTGTGTTATAAACTCTTATTTTGAATGATGGTAGCAATGCATTAATTAATAAGAGAAAGCAGAAAGTAAAGAAGCATTGAGATGAGTGGTAGTGGAGTAGTGGCAAAACAGTAAGTATAATGCCCCAACAAGTTGAAGTTGTCGTTGCCAACTTTCTTTCTATTAATTTCTTCTTCTTCTTCTGCCACCAACAATGCTACCACTTCCATTATATTATGTTCCCTCCCATCTCATCTCAAATAACGCCAACCCCATATCTTCATTTCTCAAACAAAAATAATCAATACACATCCATATTTTTGTTTTTGGATGTCTAAACAATAAACAGAAATATAAAACAAAATATCTATTCTAACTTAGACATAATGATTTACTGAAAAATTTCACAAGGTTGAGATCAAATAATATTATTTGAATTATTTTTAATTTTAAATTTAGTCATCTAATTCATAACTTTATTTTTTTTTTCTTACATATTCAATCAAATTGTATGTATTAAAATCTTGATAACAGCTCTTGGATCTTGTTAACTTAATTATCAACTTTAGATTTATATCTATAAAAAAAATTATGTAAAAAATGAAGAATGTCAATATAATCCGTTTCACACACTATGTCTCGCAATCCGCAATTCTAAACTAAAACAAGGCTCTTCTAAACTGCAAAAAGCTCACATCAGACGATGAACCAGAGAAAAGAGCTACTAGAATAACCCAAAATTTAATCCCATTAGAATTTTTAATAAGACAACCAAATCTAGCCAAACTCAAAACAGTAAACAAACTAACATCACAATTAACTTTAAAGCTATTATCTACAGGAGATTCTCAAGACAAACGGTTCCTAAAGGTACTAAAAGAAGTATACCTATTCATATATAACATTAGATCCATGACCGTACTTCTAATGAGAGCAACCACCTTGTGATCTGTCTAATGATTTTCAGCATTGAAAATGTCATTGCACCTATGCCTCCACAACTACCACATTCCGACCCCTTAAAAGAGCCTCCTTAGCAGACATGACCTTCCGAAAACCAGGCATCCATAGAGAAGCCTTCAACCGAATCAATAACCTAAGGATTTAGCATCTACCAAATAACTCTATAATATACACAATCTCTAAGGCAATGTTCTACTGTCTTCGTAATCGCATTGCATTTCTAGCACATAACCGAATTAACTAGATGCTGCCTAAAATGGAAGACTTTCATCGGGAGAACGTTATGACTTCTAAATTACACAGTCAATTTGATCTTTTTCAGAAGATTCAAGTGCCAAAACTAGTTTCAGTTGCTATTTATATTTAAATTAAATTTATTCTTTAACAACCAACGATAACTCTCTCTTGCACTATACCTTTTTGTCCTTGCAGGCCATCAACTCCACTCTGATTTTATGTCAGTCAAATTCGAATAGTATAGGCGGTGAATAAAATGCTTGACCTTAAAAGAAATTGTCGATGCATGTCTCTTCACTTTTCAAGATCTATCATGCCACAAATTCGTCGTTACAAAATCAAACTTAGATATGTGAACATAAGGAATAAGATCACAAAATCTTTTAAAAGTAGTCCACTCATCATACTACACAGATTGATGTACATCCTCAATATTTTATCTGAACCCTTTTTAAGAGTATCAAATGTTTCAAAAATGTTCTTTTAAATGACTAAAATGTTTTGACTGTTGTTATTATAAAAAAAAGGTTAAATTTCAAAAATATTTAAGCATCGTAACCTAAACCCACAGCTTATTTTTATTATGGAAGCAAATCTCAAATTAATTTGTCAAAAAGTGTCATGTTAACTGAGTAAATATCTTTAACATTCTAATCACCCGCTCTTTTAAGAATTATAGCAACATTTCACTTAACTAATTTGTCAAAAAGTTTTTTAATCATATTTTTTTTAAAATAAACATTTTTAAAACTAAAAAATCAAACACAAATAATTTATTTATAAACTACTTTTAATATAAGTATTTATTATTTAAATTATTTTTTTAAAAAATAGTGTAATTAAGATGTTTACTTGGACATCATATCTGATCTTTATGAGATTTTTAGCATTTAACAATATCTAATTAAAAAAAGAAATATATATATAATTATATTCAATGTGTATTTAAGATATTTTTATATTAACATTACATTAAAATTAGACTTTAATTGCATATATATGGATTACCAAAATTGAGATACAGCTATTATTGTTAAAGTAAAAGAAAACAAATCTTAATAAGATAATACTATGTAATTAATGGCCGGATAATGTTACTTGCAAAGTACATCATAATTGTGGATATAATTTAAAACTTTGCTGTTTTTAGATTGTGTCAACAAATTCAGTTGAGGAAAAAGAATTAATGAAAGGAGAAGATAGGTCCACAGTGGCAAATTGAATGAACACATATATATAATAAGCATATAAAACCCACATTTAATTAAATAGTGATTTGAACCTTCAACTACTGTCCTCTAATGTCTCAAGTCTCAACCCCTTTCTTGGTAATGGTCCCCCTCATCTTATTCAGAGCTAATTTATCCTTCATGTATGAAATTATTATTATTATTTTGTGAAATTAAAAGTTTCATATATGTATTTGAACAATTAAATAGAAAAAACAAATTGAGTACTATTAACCAGTAACTAAAATATGTGTGTGTTTTGTGATGAGACCTAGCTACACATAATAACTTCAAGTATATATATGTCTGTTTTTTTCTTTTATGTTTGTAATAACATGATTGTTAAAATGAGTTATTTATATAGCATTTTTGAATTACTAAACTATATTTATGAGAGATATATCTTGCACTTTGGAGTATATGTAACTAATTAAAATTTAGAGTAGTTTAATTTTAGCTACCTTAATCCACTCATCTCAAGTGGAGAATTGCTTTACGAGATATATATATATATATATATATATATATATATATATATATATATATATATATATATATATATATATACAATTTTATTATAACTCTACAATAATTTTTTTTAAGTAAGAGTTTCTTTTATTTTTTCTTATTTTGCATAAATTTTATATACATATTTTTATTTGTTTTATATTAAAATTTATTAAAAATAATAAAAAGAGAATTTTATAAATTTTATAGTTATAAAACTCTAATATCATACAATAAAATCAATAAATTTAAAATTTTCAATTGATAAGCAAAGACATAATTATATGACAAACATTTAAAATCTGTAAAATAATAGCATCTAAAGCTATTGAAACATAACACCTTAAAAAATATATATGCATCAAATACAAGCAAAGTGTGAAAATTAGTACATGTTGTCTCTCTTGTTTAGAACTGGATTTCTTAATCATCTAATAAATACAAATCGGATTTTAATTTTAAATGCTTGCTTAATGGAATAAAAATTATATCTAACGCTTATTATTATATGTTCACATACAATAATGTGAACTTCTAGCTAATAATAATAATACAATATTAATTTGCATATACAATTAACTTGCTTATGATTTATTTACTCCCCTAACATATAAAAGTTTTATCTTTTTTCTTCAAGAAGTCAAATTCCATTTGAAAAACACTGATATGGAAAGTGTATGTGACTATGGTTTAAAGCCTTGTTTCTAGCTAATTATGCTCTGGATTGCATTAATAAAGTTAGGATTTATTTTTTTAAAAACAAAATGCTATCTTCCTCTTCCCCCCTTAACTTTCACCTACCAAAAAGAAGGAAAAAAATTACACCAAATTAAAGAGGTTAATTAATAAGTTATATATGGCGTGTTATTATAACTATATGCAAAATTTTAGTTTGATTATTATTTTTAGTTTTTTACGATATTTTTTAATTTAGTAGAGAAATAACTAATTTGTTATAGATTAAAACTCTATTTAAATATTTATTGTTAATTAAAATTGTTATATGTAAAAAATAAAATTTGAATTTCAATACTTACCTAATAGATAAGTGACGTAACCAATAACCCAAATTTAAGTTTGATCATTATAAACTACAAGAAGATAAAGTCAATTATATTGCATGCATGAGCCATGACATAAGCAAGCTAATTAAGGAATAATATAATATGTAACTATTAATTAGGGACAATAGTATGATTTTTATTTATTTTTTTCCTTTTTTTCCTTATGTAACCATTTACCGTTGATATGGAAATGCTTTTTGGTTTTGGAAGACATTGCTTTCAGTTTTTGCAAAGAGGGAACAAATAAAAACAAGTTAGGCAGGCCTTTCCTTTTCTCTCTCCTCAACATGTTATCCATCTGTTATTGAGTTGTATAAATTACTATTATCATCATCAATCAAATGACGTCTAATTTAATTAACAAATAATTAAACTCTAGCTTGTATAATTATGTATTGATATATATGTGTAATCACTCTTCTATATTCTCTATGACCTCACATTTCATAGCTTTTATAATAATTCTATAAATATTGTTAAAATTAAAGTTATATTTTGATCATTTTTTTTAATTTTAAATTAAAAAATATTGTTAAATAATAAAAAATTATTATTTTAATTTTAACAATTTTTTTAAGACATTATCGTCACTATAACATACACATCCTAACATATATATATATATGAGATTTTAATTTTTTTTTTGTATTAGGTTAAATTAATCATTTGGAATTTTTAATTCAACCAAAAAGAATTACAGAGTTGATAACGAAAAAGGACGTAAAAAATTTGATCAGATTAATTCATTTAAGATAAAAACTACTAAAGAAAACAAAATAAAAAAGTTATTTGTAATGTAATAGTCTTTATATTATGAAATTAATAGTAAAAAATAATAAAATATTAATTTAATTAAACATGGCAAATAATTATCTAATCATTCTAAACAATCAACTATAAATAAAAATAACTGCATGCAAAATTTCCATTCAAAAATAAACTTTTGTCACAAAACTTTTTTATAGATATTATTGTCAATAGGAACAATCAAAATATCAAATTACTTTATCAATTGTATGTACTATACAGTATACACAATGATTAAAATAGATATATATATTCTATAAATATATTATTGTACTAATTAAACTGACCATATAGCTAGTTGAATTCAACATAAACAGAGTATGAAACTGGTTGTGTTTGGCTTTATTCTGATTTTTCTTTGAGCAAAGTAAGATTCTTCATTATTCTTGACGGTGCAAGAGCAAACTTATATATGAAACAAAAGATAGATCATTCTTATTAAGGGATGAAAATTAAAATAAATTAATTAAGTATAGAAATGTGACGAAGCAAGAAAAGAAAAATGGATGGAAGGAAGAGGCAAAGAGAATAAATGTCAGCTATATATATAAACTTATTAGAAGAAGTCATATTATTAATTATTAGTTGGAATATAATCTCAGCATGTGTAGATGTATTTTTGCACTTGTTACGCCTTGATTGCTCAGAGTTATGTCTCCATGTTATTGATGATCTGTAAAGTTTTTAAATTAATGCTATTTGTAATTTATTTTTTTTTTCTTTTTTTTTGCTGCTAACATACCCCTTTAATTATGGACAAAATAAGCTTATTATATAACACACAAGCTGCTTAATTTCTGTCTAACATCATATATTTTATATATCCACTAAATATATATAACAGAAGCTGCTCTCTGTCATAACTAATTTTTCTTATTTTTTTATTTAATTTGGGATGACTAGTGTTAATAATTACCGTCGGTAATGGAAATGTAACTTAAACATACACATTCAATACATCAATTCCGGCAAATAAAAACATATTTTAAAAGATTTAGTGACAGTTTGTAATGTCAAATAAGTATTTAATTTTAAAGGATTTGGTTCTTTTAAAGTTGTATTATTATTTTAAAATAAAAAGTATATTATTAATCATCATTGAATTAAGATAGTGGGATCTACAGATAATAAATGTTATAAATTCAAAAGTGATTAACGCATTATTTTACCACTTTATTAATATTGTCACTTTAGAAGATTTTTTCCAATTTTAAAAATAATGAGTAAATATTTTTTGTGTTTCTGATTATTTATTCAAAAAACAAAATAATTTTTGACAATTTAAAAATCATATTCAATTTTCAACTATTCAAATAATTAGTTTAAACGGTATCTGATACATTAGCAGTTTACTATTTACACAAATTATTTAGATCAATTCCTTAAATAATTGAAAACTAATTAAAATTTTTTAAATTGTAGAAAATCGTTTTATCTTTCAGATAAATCATTTTAATAGCGAATGATGTAAAAATTATAGTAGGACCTAATACTAATGCGGGGTTTATTGAAGGGATTAGATAAGTTATCCTTCTAATTAGATATCTCAATTTAAATGTTAATTAAGAATCAAATTTAAAAATATATGCAAAGAGCTGGGCCTAAAGAAGCTAAGAAATAATTACTTGTAAAATCACTAGGGTTTGAATGAAGTAGATAGCTAGCTAGGTTAGTAGATCTCCTAATAAAAAGATTCATTAGGGTTAAAATTAAAAGGGGATATAGCTGTCACTTCCCCTTCTTCTTGTTGTATATAGGGTTTAGTAACAATATAATGACCCTATGATCCATTGGACTTACAATTAGCCATCTAACCAAACTTGCACATATTACTATAGAAAAGTTTTCAAGTATATTAGTATATCAGTATTTTAATGATTTTTAACCCTGGATCTTAATTATATATTATATATATTTTTTATAATTAATATTAACGATTAAAAATTATTGAAATATAGTATACTGTACTTGAAAATTTTTATTACTATATATATAACATAAAATGTCAAATCCTTAGCTTAATGTAAAATAATAAATATAATGAAAACTTAAAGAAAATATATAATTAATATTTATTACTTTGATTCTAGTAAATAACAATAATAATAACCTTCTTCAATTGAAAACCCTTTCAAGTTTTGATATATATGTAAAATAAAGAATTACCTCTCTTTAAAATAGTCATATGCATCCATCCTTGAATATAAGTTCACAAGAACTGATGTGATCAGAAGTTTTATTGTACACTCAATAATACTCACCAAATTAAATGTACCAAATAAAGGATTTCATAAAAAGTGGCGGCCATAAATAAAGAATGCAAAAGAGAGATAGATGTATGTGTAGTTTAATTATTCTAAATTAACTTACATCAAACATATATATTTTATTTCTCATAAAAATGAATCAATCATCAATACATCATACACCATTTTAGAGCATACACTTAATTGCCTTTGCCCCTATTAATATGTTATATATGTGCAAAAGGGTTATTAGAACATTAAGTAGTTTATATATATAATTTAAAAAGAAAATAATAATGCACGGCACATGATTAAGGTAATTCTTTTCCATCCTAGTCATCAGTGCCTAGAAAAAGAATTCAACTTTAATAAAATATCATTTCTCTTTTATTTATTTATTTTTATTTTTAATCCTAACATCAAAGCATGCATTGAAAATCAATAAGAGATTTAAGTATAATGGTAAGCAAGTTGTATTTGAAAAATGATCAATTATTGGAAGAAATTTAATTTATTTGTTATAATAATACTGAGTTAATCTTGTGAGAATACACACTCTTCCATTATTGTACATATACATAATATACTGTATTTATACATGTGTAACAGATTTCAGTTAAAGCCCAAAGTTAGTTAGAGACTTAGAGTTGACAGTTAAGTTAGTTACAAGCTTCCCACTTGGACAGCTATTAGTTAGTTATATATAACAATATTATTTTTATACCAATAATATTTTGCGAACGTAAAAAATTAACTACTAATACATATAGAAATATGTATTTAGTATATCGATCTCATAAAAAATATTATATTACTGTAAATCAATTTAATTATTTATCTATTGCATATTTAATTATTTTTATTATTGATTATTTAATTAAAAAATATATAAATTAATACGTATAGATAATTAATTTTTATTGTGTATAGAACATTTTTTTTTCGTATGTAATGCTAACCTTAATAATATATTATCCCTTTTCCCGTTCTGTTTTAATTTTTACAATAAATATATATACAAATAATAAAGATCATGCATGTTATTGTTTGATTTGGACAATATTTCCATCGCTTCACGTAGTCATGTCAAACAAATATTACCGACACAAGTGAGAACAAAATTTTTATGATGAAGGGTATGTGACTCATGACTCATGACTCATGACTCATGAAAATAATTATATCAAACATTTGGCTTTTGGCATTATACATGGGTTCATAATTAGTGATTTATAATAATCATATTCAATAAACGAATAATAATCTTCAGTAATAAGACACAAAACTATGATTAGGGAAAAAAAAAAGAATAATGCATTATGAAAATAATTGTAATAAAGAAATTAAAGTTACTTGATCCCTACCTATGCATGATTCAGGTGAGCCTTGAAATGAAAACACTAAATAAATATAGTTACCACTTTTCAAAGTTACATTGTTTATGGCATAATGACCCAACTTTACCTTTTTAATTTGTCCCCAACTTAGCTTAATCAAGTGTCCCTAAAATACCTACTTTTAATGACTTTTATTGTGATGGTAGCTTTGAATTTAATTTGCCACAAAACAAAACAAAAAAATAATGTTGGGGAGTGATGATCAAAGTTCAAAGACATAATTATAATGCCTGATTAAACCCAAACACACTTTGAAAGTAGCACAACTATTTGAGGGACAATTTGAGAGACACATAAAACTTTTGTTGGTTGGAGAGGTTATAACTACACCATTGTTAGTTACTTTTGAACCCTCATTAATCGTGTGAAATCATGTTTAGATAAATTCGGTTAATTTAATAATGTTTTTACATGACACCTAACATCAAAATCATTGAAACAAATGCTCCTCATTTTCAACTATATATTATAATAATAATTATCTAAAAATAAAAAATGAAAAGTTGATGTATATAATATATTGCAATTTGCAAAACATAGAGTATCAACATCCAAGCATGAAACATGTTGAACCATTAGAACATATAATACAACTCTTTTCTTGCTTTCCAAAAAAAAAAAAAAATAGAGAAGAAAAAAGGAAGTATTTTAGTAGATTGATCACTATTATTACTTTAATTTATTAATAAAATTTAACGTGTCAAACTTAACTTCAAATTAGAAGTTAGTTAAAAAGAGAAAAAAAGGTGTCCAAAAGTTAGAAAAATACACACATTCATTTTACATGCTATTTTAGAAATTTAATTATAATGTAAGACTAATATATATATATATATTTTGCATAACTAAATTCAAATATATTTGACTGCTACGTACACACACACACACACATATTTATATATATATATATATATTAAGTTAAACAAAAAATGCTTTTATCAATAACTCTTTAGTATATATATATATATATATATATATATATATATATATATATATATATATATATATATATATATATATATATATATATATATATATATATCGATAGTTACATTTAATGAAAGAGAAAATAATTAATATATTTTTTTCTTGTATAATACACTTCTCTTTTCCTTTTAGATGTAGTTGTTAGTTGATGTACTTATCTGATGAAATAATTGTTAATGTATGTAAAGAATTTTCTAAAAAAATAAAGAAAAAAGAAAATAGAAAGCTCCTTCAAAGTATAATTTAAATTGTAACATTTGAACTATTAATTAATAAAAACAAATGGTTTCAAATTATGTAAGAAGAAATACGTGCGTTTGGATGTTATCAAATCTGAAATTATTAATTTTTTTATCAATGATTATGATACACTTTACTTTCGAAGCTACAATTTCTATATATGATAACATTATGCAATTATTTTGTAAAAATATTGAAAATTAGAGACTATATATATATATATAATCATTTGTATGATTTTATTATATGATAGGTCTAATTATACACATTTAACAAATAAAATAATTATAGTATAAATAAGATAAGTCCTTTATTATAATGAACCTTAATTTTAATTAAGATTCAACGAAAAGCTCTTATTCTAGGAAATCAAATTTCATAAAATGTTTTAAAAAACAAATCAAGAAAAATAAAGTAATATAATGACACAATATCAAAAGAATATCAATCTTCCAAAGTTTTAAACATTCTAAAACAACTATAATTAATAATATTAAAGAAATTTAATTTTGAGATGTTATCAAAATTTTCTACCCACGTAGGAATATTTCATCTAAAATGACAATTAATAATATTACTTATATATAAAAAAATTAATCATTAATTAATTACTACTTATAAAAATATGTATTTAGTATCTTGTAAATTTTTTATTATACTACTATAAATAAATTTAATTAATAAATAATTTTTTAATTAAAAATATATAAATTATTATATAAATATACATAAATGTATAGTAATTATTTTAGTAATTGAGGTTTAGTTATTCATATATTTTTTATTAAAGAATGAATTTTGAGAGGACTTGGAGTGTTGGAGCATGTAATGAAGTGGGAGGAGGGAGTGTGAGAGAGAAATTGTTTGTATTCGGCGGTGAATGGGATGCGGTCATTTCTCGAATCAACAAAATCATAACATATTTCGTTTCCACTTTCTCGGACAATTTTCTATTCCCAAATCCAACTATCACCAAAAATAAATAAATATTTAATTCAGCACTGAAAAGCTTCATATATATTTGCAGAAAGCCAATTGTTTTGGTATTTTCAGAATTAAAAGCTAAATTATTCTTTTTTTACATTATTATATTAAAAATTTATTATATAAATTTTTAAATTTTAATATATTATCAATATAAAATAGTTATATATATATAATTACGTAATATTATATTAATAAAAATAATTATTTTTTAACGGTATGAATAATTATCCAAAAAAATAAATGTGATTGTATGAGTATTATACTATTAGCATATTAAAATTAACCCATAAAATTATTACCTATTTAATTAATTTAACTTACAGTATAATTAATATATGTATTTAATTATATTATGCGTATATTAAAAATTAATTATTTATATAAAATATATATTAAAAATAAAATAAATAATATATATTTATATATAAATAAATAATAACTAATTTTTAGTAAGTAAGTGAATAATAATAATATGACTGATATTAATAAATAAAAATGGTTAAATAAAATGAAAGGAAAAAAAACTCTCTTTCTTCCACCTCTCTCACACACACAGAGAGACACAGACAGAGAGAGAGAGAGAGAAAGAGGGGAAGAGAGAGAATAAACGTTGCCCCCCGGACAAAAGCTCAAGTTTCTCCACACACACTAAACACGAACACAGAGAGAAAGAGAGAGAGAGAGAGAGAGAGAGAGAAGGAAGCAACATAGGGCTTCGTTCCCCCCCAAAACCCAATCCCTAATTGGATCTCAACAAAACAAAACAAAACAAAGAAACAAACCAATCACTCTTTCTTTTCTCTTTCCTTCTCCAATCCCATCCATGGGAATGCTGCTGCTTCTTCCCGGACAACCATGACCTACGCCGCCGGCCACCACCATAACGACACCGCCGACCTCTTCTACGAGTCCCTTGACAGGCTACTATCCTCCTCCGAATGCTCTACCTCCACCACCTCCGACACCGAACAAGAACCGCCGCAACACCACCACCACAAGCCCGACGACGGAATTTACAATTATGCCCTCGCACTTAACAACAACTACGACCTCTGGATCTCTCATCCTTCCTCCGTCTCCGAGCGCCGTTCCTCCCTCCTCCGCCACCTCGGTCTCGCCGCTCCCTCGCCGCCGCGCGATAATGGGGACTCTTCCCGCTCCCCGTCGTCGGATCAGTTGACTGGACTGCGTCAGGGCTCCGCCGGAGGGATGCCCCGATCGAGCTCTGACGGTGCCGCGGATCCTCAGAATTCCGTTGGTGATGGTGATGGTGATGGTGATGGTATTGATGATGATGATGAAAAGCCTTGTGGTTCTTGTTCGCTTTCTCGTTCTTCTTGTCGTTGTTGTCGTTCTTGTTCGTCTTCTTCTTCCATTCTTTCTATTCGTTCGGCCGTACCGGAGGCCGGAAAATCTGTAAATAGCCGGAATCGTCGCGGGGGCAGTGTTGGTGGTGGCGGTGGAAATGGCGGGTCCCCCTGGAAGCCTCCTTCGGGGAGGAATGGAAAAAGCGTGGATTTTGGGCAGAACGGGTCCATGGTACCGGAGAATGTCGCCGGTGAGGTGGTTGCCGTGGCGGCAGAGGCAGTGGCTAGTGGGGATTATAATGAGGTCAATGAGGAGGCTTGCACCATAAGGGATCTTGACAATGGGAAAGAGTTTGTGGTGAAAGAGTTTAGAGAAGATGGCATGTGGAACAAGTTCAGGGAGGTCGGCACTGGCCGGCAACTGACAATGGAGGAGTTCGAAATGACGGTCGGTCACTCGCCGATTGTCCAAGAGCTCATGAGGAGGCAGAATGTGGAGGAAAGCCATGGAAAGGACAATGTGGATTCAATTGGCAATGAAGGTGGCAAGGGAAACAGTGGTTCCAAGTTGAAGAAGAGAGGGAACTGGTTGAGGGCCTTAAAATCCGCGATGGGGACACATAAGGAGCGGCGAAGCAGCGACGAGAGGGACACCTCTTCGGAGAAGGGGGGGAGGAGGTCAAGCTCCGCCACGGATGACAGCCAGGATAATGCCTCATTCCATGGACCTGAGAGAGTTAAGGTTAGGCAGTATGGGAAGCCATGTAAGGAGGTCACAGCTCTTTACAAGAGCCAGGAGATTCAGGCTCATAATGGATCTATATGGAGTATTAAGTTTAGCTTAGATGGGAAGTATTTAGCAAGTGCTGGCGAGGATTGTGTGATCCATGTGTGGCAGGTTGTGGAGTCTGAGAGGAAGGGGGAGCTGCTGATGGAAAAACATGAGGATGGGAATATGAACATGTTGTTTGTTGTCAATGGATCTTCGCTGGAGCCGAATCTGCTGTCCCCTCTCATGGACAAGTCACCTCTCTTGGACAATCATCATCCAGAGAGGAAGAGGAAGGGGAGGACATCCATTACCCGGAAATCGTTGAGCTTGGATCAATTAGTTATCCCGGATACCGTGTTTGCGCTCACCGAGAAACCCATTTGCTCCTTTCAGGGACATCTTCATGATGTGCTTGACCTCTCTTGGTCCAAATCTCAGGTTAGCTACTAAGACTAATTAATTTTTTATAAGATAGGTGTTATTATATTCCTTTAATTCCAACTTCTTGTTCAATTTTCCTCTGCATACTTGTAATGTTTGTTATTTGCTATTCTATTGGCTTCAATTGATCCTTTATTGGATACACTGATTACACTCCTACTCTGTATTGCCCTGTTAACTGAAGAATGCACTTATACTAAACAGTAGGAATGAATTTTCTACTTTGTAACCATCTACAGCACAAATATATGGGTACTCACTGTAATATTGGTTTGATTAGGAGGGTTTCGAAGTGGCTGAATAAAGGCATCAAGGGACAGATATGGATTTTAATGCAATAATGGCTATGCTATTTGAGGGTAGAGCTGAGACATTTTTGTTTAGTGTTTTCTGGTTGGTACATGCTGTAAGATATTTGTGCACATGGGACTAAACCATTTCTAGTTTTTGGGTCAAGTATTCTTAGTTTGTAAAATTTAAGTAAGAATTGTAAAGACATGTAGATATAATCCTGTCTGTGAAGAATGCTGAATCTTTCTTCCTTTCTCCCTATTCCATCCATATCAAGATGATTTTCCAGGATAAACTTCTGATTTAATGGGTCTACAAACTATTTTTCTAAGAATTAGGATGGTATTCATGGTCTCCCCGGGAATTGAATAAAAGAATATCAGTTTTGAGAGGTTAGCTCACAAAAACTGGATTGCAGTAGGCATTGAGATTTATTTTGTACCTAACGCTTGCTTTGATAGTTGGCGACTGTATAGGTATATCCATTCTTCAAGCAATTACTATACTGCATATTTTATATGGAGTTAGTTGGCTTGGCTGTAATGAAAAGGGATCCAAAATGTCCTGTTTAGAAGACGAAAAGAATGTTGGTAACTTGCTTAGGATGCTTTGTTTTGTAACTCAGGAGTGCTTCTTAGGTGGTTTGTTGATGTCTGTGTCATGAATGAACAAGAATTTATCTTGTGTTATGATTAACTTCTGGTCAAATCTTCTTTATTTCTTTTCCCTATGTTAACTTTAAGAATGTGTTTGTTAGACTTGTAAAACTAGGAACTATTATTAATAAGGTACAGTGGAGCTGGATTCAGGATCTTGTCTTGTTATTTGTTAATGACTCAAATTTTAAAGCCCATTTTGAACCCAACGGCTTGAAGATTGAACTGTGTTTATAGTTCACTAAAGTCTAAACTTCTGCCAATTATATACATTAGAGTGACCACGTGATTGTTTCAACAGTTTATATTCCTATTTGAGTTGTAATTTAGCAACACTATTCAGATGTGGATGAGCACATTTTTGGAGTGCCTAAGACTAAGAATCAACTTTAAGAGCAGATAGTATTTTTTCCCTCTGAGGGCTACAATAATGATAGATAGTATTGAAAACTCTTAATATTCTTTTGATAAAGCCTAAATGGAGCTTTTATCTATTTTTTTATGTTGTGATCTTCCATTTATTGTTTGTTGAATGAACCTTCAAATATTTTATGTAAAGCATTGCTGTTTGCTGTTAGGTGCATGTGGTCTTAAATCATTCTTCTAATCCTTTTTCCAATTTTTCTCAGCACTTGCTCTCATCTTCAATGGACAAAACGGTGCGGTTGTGGCATTTGTCTAGCAACTCTTGTTTGAAAGTTTTTTCACACAGTGACTTTGGTGAGTAAATGCAGTTATTAGCTCTTGTTGTTCTTCCTTCATCTGACTAGATGTCATATAGACCACTCCTATCAGCTCTCTATATTCAATTTAATGGCAGATCATTCATGTATCTTTATGTGTCTATATCATAGTAGTCTTCTCCCTCTTCACAATAAAATTTGGATTAGTTCCCAGTGCATCATATGCCTACCAAATCAAACCCAATTTTCCCCATATTGTGCCTGACAGGTACAATTTTGTCAGAGTATCTGTCTTTGCTGCATATAGGATTAATTGTACACAAGTCCTCTAATGTGTAATAGAATGGTTAAGTTTATCAGTAAAAGCAATTTTTTCCTCCACCAACTTTTTGTTTTCTTTTGCTAATCATACCTTCTGCTTCAATCTGTTTTCTGTGTGGCACAGTAACTTGCATCCAGTTTAATCCTGTTGATGATAATTACTTCATTAGCGGATCCTTGGATGCTAAGGTTCGCATATGGAGCATTCCTGATAGGCAGGTTGTTGATTGGACTGATATGCATGAGATGGTTACTGCTGCTTGTTATACACCCGATGGTCAGGTTGGTCTAAAGATTAATATGCATCCATTCACAACATTTGGAAATTCAACTTTTTTTAGTTGCATCTCAATCAAATTTGCTGGTTCCTGCAGAGTGCACTGGTTGGTTCTTACAAGGGCAGTTGCCACTTATATAACACGTCAGGTACCATCACTGAGACTTTATTTTCTAATAATTTTTATAAACTGTGCCTGTCCATGTACTATTTTCCGGTGATTGCGGGGGCACTGATTGTTATATTTTTACGTTTTGTTTAGAAAATAAGTTGCAACAAAAAAGTCAGATCAATCTGCAGAACAAGAAGAAGAAATCACATCTCAAAAAAATTACAGGTTTCCAGGTAAAAGAATCATTTACTGCTGTGCTCCTATATGAGATATGCTCCTTTTTTCATGTAAAAAATGTTGAACAAAGGAAAAATAAAACCAAAAGGCCAAAGAAGGGTGCCTGATTAGTTTGATATGCTTTTACTTTGTTACAATGCTTATTCAATTAAGCTAATCTTTCTAACTGAAGCTCGTGAACAGTTTGCCCCAGGAAGTTCATCAGAGGTACTTATCACATCTGCTGATTCACGAATTCGGGTTGTTGATGGTGTTGATCTGGTTCACAAGTTTAAAGGTATTTATTTAACCAACACTAGTTATATATCAATTGAATTTTTTAGAAAGATAATATAACTAGTGAATACACTGTTTGATTAACTACTTTCTTGTGTATAAAATTTATTATGTTAATTCTATGGTAACTATTCTTTTTCATGTATCTTTGTATATGGTTTATTTAGGCAGAAAGACATTGTAAATTTGTTTGAACACACGGAAATACAAATTTTGTTCCTGTTTCCTCTGCAACTTTTGCTCAAATGGGAGCAGGTCTTCTGTATATTCATTTTCGAGCACTGATGCGAGTTTTCTACAGGGTTCCGTAATTCGTCAAGCCAAATTTCAGCATCTCTGACAGCCAACGGTAAATATATTGTCTCCGCGAGTGAGGATTCCCACGTGTACATATGGAAAAATGAAGCGGATTGTAGGCCTAACAGAAGCAAAGGTGTAACTATCACAGGCGCATACGAACATTTCCACTGTAAAGATGTTTCAGTGGCCATTCCATGGCCGGGTATGGGCGATGCCTGGGACATGCACGATACACTTTCTGGAGAGCAAACTGAGATTGATAACAATGTGGATGAGGCCTTGTCCGCCAATCATCCTCCAACCCCCGTTGAGGAAAACTTTGGCTCCGAGGGTTCACGATCCACCTCGGTTTACAGCAATAGTCCACGCCAGGCAACCATTGCAGGTGCCACAAACAGCTACTTTTTCGATAGAATTTCTGCAACATGGCCGGAGGAAAAACTTGTCGTGGCAGCCACAAAGAATCGAAGCCCTCGTATCAGCGGGGATTACTCAAACACAGGAAGTCAAAACATGTCAGCCTGGGGTATGGTGATTGTAACTGCCGGCCTTCGAGGCGAAATTAGAACTTTCCAAAATTTTGGATTGCCACTTCGGATATAAGAGGTGATAAGAATGCATGCTTTTATCATTTTATGGGCATGGTGGAGTTGAGTTGATGAAATCAGCTCTTGAAGGGAAAACCTGTACAGAGAAATGGGTGATATTTGTAATATTAACGGGTTGGGGAGGTTCCAATTCTTTCCTTGTTCATTGTGCTAATAGGGTCGTTATTCCAACCACGCACAGAGGGGAAAAGGGTTGAAAATTTGTCAAAGAAAAAAAGAATTAAAAAAAAGAGAAAAAAAAAAGAAGGTACACCAGGAATTTAGAAACCGATGGATTTGTTTATGTAATCGGGAATTGTAGAGTAACGCCAGCATGGTTAAAGCTTATTGAAATTAGAAATGATGATTCTTTCACAATTCACACAACCTTGCCTTGAGTTTTGTCATTGAATTATTAAATAGTCAATACCTTACCTTAATAAGTTTATCGATTTTAATATTATACCATGGCACCGCAATTGTAGCATTACCTGGTCTATAAGTCGAACTAACGTGGTGATATAGGCTCAAAATCTCAACAAGCTAGTTGAGTTCCTTGTTGGGTTATGACTTATGAGTTACATGTGAGTGTAAGACTCTTGCAACTTGCATGCAATCTGAAACTTTCTAGTTTCTTCTAATTAAAAAAATGAAAGATCTCCATTGATAAAAAAAAAAACATTGAATAATCTCCTATCTTTTGAAAATAGAAAGTAAAAAAGCCTGCCAAAAACAGCATGTACTTCACCTCCTATCCAAAACATGTACCTCCACTCTCCTGTCCCTTTCAGCACTGATATTTAGACTAATAATATTATTTGAATATTTAAAATTATAGCATTACGAGATACTAAATAAAATTATAAAACCTAATTAAAAAAAATTTAAGAATTTGAGTATTGTAGTGCACAACAGGCATAACAATTGGTGGGGTCAGAGACATGGAATGGCTCTGATTACCAACAGTCTCCTAAGTGAATGTTATAGTCATGAAAATATCATTGGAAATCTCAAGCCATTTTCTCATTGGTTGGTTAGAAAACACGTGGCAGGATCCCATGCTTCCAATTATCTTATCCACATATATATTCATATATATTAGAACAAGCACTTCATCAATGTATAAATTCATTCGTGCACTTTCAAGTACACAAGCACTTCAACTTAGATTTTCTTGGGTGAGGGGAACATTACTGAAATAACAAAAACAACCCCATAAAGAAAAGCATATACTTTTGTTTTCCAAGGTTTCAATGGCTCTGCAAGCTGCTTCTTTGGTTCCTGCTTCTTTCTCAATTCCTAAGGAGGTTGGTATATACTTCAGTTTTCATTCTTGTTATGTAAGTGTTTTTCAACTTGAGTGATGATAATTGAATTTGAAAAAATTTGGGAATTGTTTCTTGTGTTTGCAGGGAAAGGGTAGTGTGTCTCTCAGAGACTCCACTTTGTTTGGTCTTTCATTGTCAGATTCTTTCAAAGCTGACTTCAGTTCTTCTGCATTAAGGTGCAAGGTAACTCCAAAATGAGCCTTACTTTTTTCACTTCTGAGCTTCTATGAAGTTTAATTTTACTGAAATAGTGAACCATTTGACTCTACATGTGTTAATAGTACTTGGTTAGTTGTTCTAGTTCTATTCATTTTTAGCTCTAGGATTGAGAATCCATTAGTTTCTCTGATTTTTTTATTATGTTGAGAATTATGCTTACTGAAAATGTGTTATGGATATTTATCCTTTTAATAGATTCAGATTTTAATTGCAAAAATACAATGTGTTATGTAATTCCCTTTGGGTGCAATTATCTAACTTTTATAATTTACCACTCCTTAAAAGAGGGAATTCCAACAAAGCATTGGTGTTGTGAGGGCCGAGACAGCAGCTACTGCTACTCCGGCGGTTAGTAAGTCTGCTCCAGAAGGCAAGAAGACATTGAGGAAGGGCAATGTTGTGGTCACCGGAGCATCTTCTGGACTAGGACTGGCCACTGCTAAGGCTTTGGCCGAAACCGGAAAGTGGCATGTAATAATGGCCTGCAGGGATTTCCTAAAAGCTGCAAGGGCCGCGAAATCAGCTGGCATGTCTAAGGAGAACTACAGCATCATGCACTTGGATCTTGCCTCGCTCGACAGCGTTCGCCAATTTGTAGATAACTTAAGGCGATCCGAAATGCCGCTGGATGTGCTGGTTTGCAATGCTGCTGTTTACTTGCCAACTGCCAAGGAGCCTAGATTCACTGCTGAAGGCTTTGAATTAAGTGTTGGGACAAACCATCTCGGCCATTTTCTACTAGCTCGCTTATTGATGGATGACTTGACCAAATCTGATTACCCCTCGAAGCGCTTGATCATTGTAGGCTCAATCACAGGTATAGTTCATTACTAAATTTCTTGTTGTAATTAACAACCAATTTAGTGTTTGAAAGATTGAAACATTAACAGTTTAGTTTCAACAAAAACAGAATTGAGATGATACACTTTTCAAGTATTGCAGGCTTGTTTAGGGACTAAATTTTCGGTTACTCAATCTTTCATGGTGGTCTACTTTCCTTACTGGCGAAATTTTCGATACATTTTTGTGCTGATTGTGGAGTTTAAACAGGGAACACAAACACACTAGCTGGAAATGTACCTCCCAAGGCCAACCTCGGTGACTTGAGGGGACTTGCTGGTGGCTTGAACGGACTAAACAGCTCGGCCATGATAGATGGTGGAGACTTCGATGGGGCCAAGGCATACAAGGACAGCAAAGTATGCAACATGCTAACAATGCAAGAGTTCCACCGAAGATACCACGAGGAAACCGGAATCACATTCGCTTCCCTGTACCCCGGTTGCATTGCTACAACAGGCTTGTTCAGAGAGCACATTCCATTGTTCAGAACTCTATTCCCTCCATTCCAAAAGTACATAACCAAAGGCTATGTCTCAGAAGATGAAGCTGGGAAGAGACTTGCTCAGGTAAATAGCAAAAGCACTTCATAAAGATAACAATAAAATGGGGTCGACAATATGGATCAAACTATTTGCAAATGCAAATAATATTATATTAACATACAAATCATTACAATCTAGATATGATGAAGGGTATAATGCATTATTTTCTGATGTATAGAACTGTATATATGGCTTGCAATGCAGGTTGTAAGTGATCCAAGCCTAACAAAATCAGGTGTATATTGGAGCTGGAACAAGGCCTCAGCTTCATTTGAGAACCAGTTGTCTCAGGAAGCAAGTGATGTTGAGAAGGCACGCAAGGTTTGGGAGATCAGTGAGAAACTCGTTGGTTTGGCCTAAATGGGACCCTCCACCATGCTTAGTTGATTAACAAATCTTGTCTTGGAGTAAAATTGATTTTTCCACAAGAGTAAAGATCCCATGATGGATGATGAGTTCCTTAGTAAGGAACCTTTTTCGTTTTGGCTTTTCATGTAGGAGTCAATAACTTTTGTGAATTAAGATTTTGTTAACAAAACATCAAAGTGTGGGGGGTGTTAACTGCATATCTTGGACATGCTTCTGAAGTTTATCTTAAAACATTTGTAGTAATATCAACTTAAGAGGAAATCAATATAGCCTTAGAGCCTAAATCATGTATTTATGTGTTTGGGTGGGTATAAGATAATGGTGAGTTTAATACATTTTAATATATCAGCTTAATTCCCTCTCCATTTTAAGATAAATATCTCTTTAGACAATTAGACAAATTTCATGAAATGGAAGAAACAAATCACAAGACATAATGCACTAACGAACATCTTGAGAAGCTACATGAATCACTCAGTATCATAATACTGGAGTTTCCATTTTTTTTCTCTCATATTTACAAAAATATCTTTAGGCTACATCATTATTCATCATCAACATCAAAATCACTTCATTTATTTACAGTAGACAAAAGCATCTTCTCTTTTATGTAATGACTCAAAAGTTCTGGAAACATCTAAAATACAACTAATTGGAGTGTTGGACTTGGTATATGATGCTGAGTTAACTCTGTAATGTGTATGAAGTATGAACTACTACTACTCATAGTTCAGATACATAACACTGAATTAACTTGGTGCATGATAAAACAAGTTTTTATCTGTACATCATAGCATTGTCCCTCAAAGTTCGTAACCTGGGAACTTTGCAGCTTTTGGATCATTCATGTCTAGGAATGTGCATGCCATTCCTCCAAGACCTTCAAACAACGAATAAGGTCGATCTCCACCATGCATCTTCCCTTCTGAGGTCAATCTTTCTGCTCTATCAAGAAGAAAGCAAGCAAATGCTTTGGCCATGTATAAGTACTCCGCATTCCCTGTCAATCTATAGAGGGAAAGAAAGACATAGGCATTCCCGCTGATGCCGTGACAGATGCCGACTCGCTTGAGAAGTCCCCTCTTCCATACTACTTCCCCTGCCTCTGTAGCTGCTTGCAAGAATTCCTTATCCCCATAAACCTAATAATGATGATGGATTTATGGTAAAAAGTCTAGTCATGAGATCTGAATATTTGAATTTTGAAGACTAGTACCAAGAATTATTGTAAAAAATCCGATGCATTAAATAATCAAACGCTTTTATAGAACAATGCAGAACTTGACTTCAAAATTCAACTTCTACTCAAAATGAATCCTTTAAAATTGAATACATTGACATTATTTAGTAACTGAATAGCCTACTTTCCAAGTGATGAAACAACAACCCCAACATCCACCATTTGTCAATTTCTTTTGACTATGTTTAGTAAGTGTCTCATGATAGAAATACAAAGACATAGACAAGACAAAAAAGTTATCCTTGTTTCTATCTCCATTGTCCCCTCACCCCTTTTCTTTTCTTTTTTCTGGACAGAAAATTAAGAAAATTTCATCCTATCATTTTGCATCAAAATTTTGGAAAACAAAGATTACCTCAGCTGCCTTTACAAGAGTAAGAGCGACTCCGGGAGCACCATGACACCAATGCACTAGCCGGTCATTTTCACTTCCTTCACTTGAAGGATAATTGCCACTAGGGAAACGATTCTTGATCATGTAGTGTAGCGTACCCTTGACATCTTCCACCTCATCTGGCTTAAGTTCCATGTCCATCAAAACATTCATAATTCCCGCAAGCCCATGGGCAGCACCCCAGTATTTTTTCCCATGCCATTCATACATGAAAGGACATCTTCCCTTGTGACCCATCTGTCTACCAGCTGTCATAACTTCATCGACAACCGGTCTCTATAAAAGTTAAAACCACATGTCAATGACAAGTTCACATGACTTCGGCAATATCAAGGCTCATGAAGCATATAACTTACCATTTGCATAGTAGGTATTGTGTCTTTACCAATATGCTTGTTTAAGAATGAGCAAGCCCATAAGTAACCTGCTCGTCCATACAACAGTTCATGCGGCGAATCACGAGGTATCCTGATCTGTTCTCAAATCAAGGGCACAAATCCAGGAAGCAGTTAAACACACGCATTTCATCTATAAATTGGAATATTTACAAGGATCAAAACTCAAAAATATATAGAGAACATAGTAAAATACCTTTTTGAATTGTCTTAGGTAATAGTTAAGCATTTTTTCATCACCAGCATGCTTAGCTATGACAGCACCAAGAGCACAAACACCAGCACGGCCACAGATGAATGTCACACGGCTGCAACCAATACATTAGCATATTAAACTAAAATCATCCTATTTCCACATATGATATTGCGTAGTAAATAAAACCGAGTTTAGTTTAGGATTTTCCAAACAAAAGTTCAAAACCTTGTTCTAGTAGTTCCATCTACAATTGTAAAGAGCAAGCTTTAGCAATTAACAGCATATAATTGAACACATTTTGAACCAACCCTTCAAATAAAAAAAAAAAATTCAGCACCAGTCCCAGACTCCCAGTATTACCTAGAATCTTCTGAAGCAGAATCACAAGCCTTAACAATATCAGAGCATAAGCTAAGATCACTGCCATTCTTGGTGACTTGATAAGCCCTGAAAACCAAGAATGCTGTCCCAAGAGCCCCAGTGTAAAGGGTATAGTCCCTTGCATGTCTCCCACTTGAACCCCATGTCTCCTTTACAACCTGAACACATTCAAAGAGAAACAAATTCACAAACAGTTGGTGAGCAAAATGCAAAAAAGGGTAAAGTTGCCAACTTTGATGCTACCCAACATCATAAAAAGGAGAATTGGTACCAAATTTACAAAAATTAGAGAGAAATGAAAGATGGTGTATTGATAAAAATATGAGTGTACCGATTGCTTGAGTTGGAGAGCTGAAGCTTGAAGTTTGGCGATGAGAGTTTGGAAAGGAAGAGAGAGGAGGGTTGTGAGTGAGTCGGTGGCAGATTCTTGAAGTGTGGTCTCTGCCGCCTCTGCCACAAAGCGTGGCATTTCGTTCGGAAAGAAGCGATCCGCCATGTTGCTCTCTGCACTGCACAGTATGGAGTACGCTTGAGAGTTGGAAACTGGAAAGTATTCCAGGTAGAACTTGTTTTTTTCTTTATCTTAAAAATTAGAACTATTATACAATAAATTCTCTAAATTTTGGATTTTATCTTCTACGATAAAGTATAATTTTTTATCGTTTATTTCATAGTTAAGGCAAAAGAAATATAAAAAAACTATTTAAAAATAAAAAATTATATTTTATTTTTTAAAATAAAAATTTAAAATTTAAAAAATTTAAATTTATTAAACTAGAACATGCCGGACCTGCTTTGGAGGCAAAGGCAAGAGATAGAGGGCTCACTTTTGGGAATTTTTTTTTTTCAATTCTAAAATTAAAAAAAATCTTTATTTCTCCAAAAATATAATTCAAATTTTAATTTCTTGAATTTAACTTTTTTTTGGGATAAGTTTATCTTTGTCGTGTCCCACGAACTTTAGATTCTATGTTTTTTGATCTTTTTCATGTTTTTAATTTGAAAAAAGAGAAATTCTCCATATACAAGCATTTTTTTATACAAGTTTTTACAAGTTATTATATTAACGCGCTTGAACGTTACTGCACGTTCTTCTTCCTCTTCCTCTTCTTCTTTTTTTCTTTCGTTTCTTACTTTCTCTTTCTCCTTCTTCAACCGTTACTGCACAATTTCACTGCATCGTCTTCTTCTTCTTGCTGCACATTCTTCTTCCTCTTCCTCCTCTTCTTCTTCTTCTTTTCTTTCGTTTTTTGCCTTCTCTTTCTCCTTTTTCATTTACGTGCTTTTCTCTTTGTTTTCTTTTTTCGTTATTCTTGATTTCCATTATTTTTTGATATCAAGCTCTGAAATCATTTTTGAAGAAGAAGAAGCAGCAGAATATGAGGAGGAGAAAGAGAAAGAGTTCTGAATTATGCATAAAGTGTCCTTTGGGTGTATTTTCTATAATCGTTTGGGTGTATTTTCTGTAATCGTTTGGGTGTATTTCTGAAGTTTCATTATTTTCAAAACGATTTCAAAGCTTTCAGAAACCATGAAAATCGAAAAAAAAGAAGTAAGAATACCAGTAATAAACGAGTAAAACAACTAATGAAAAGGCAAAGAGAATAACGAAGAAATATCGTTTGGGTGTATTTTCTATAATCGTTTGGGTGTATTTTCTATAATCGTTTGGGTGTATTTCTGAAGTTCTATTATTTTCAAAACGATTTCAAAGTTTGATTTCAGAAACCATGAAAATCGAAAAAAAAGAAGCAAGAATACCAAAAAATGCAAGTAAAACAACTAATGAAAAGGCAAAGAGAATAACGAAGAAATATCGTTTGGGTGTATTTTCTATAATCGTTTGGGTGTATTTTCTATAATCGTTTGGGTGTATTTCTGAGTTTCATTATCTTCAAAACGATTTCAAAGCTTGATTTCAGAAACCATGAAAATCGAAAAAAAACGAAGCAAGAATACCAGTAATAAACGCAAATAAAACAACTAATGAAAAGGCAAAGAGAATACAAATACATGGAGGAGGAGGAAGAAGAAGAAGAAGGAGAGAAGAGGAAGAGGAAGATGAGTTGTTCATAATCCGGTGAGAAGAAGAGAAGAAGAAGAGGAAGAGGAAGAGGAAAAGGAAGATGAAGATGAGTGTTCATAATTCACGGTGAGTGAAGAGGAAGAGAAGGGAAGAGGATCGTTCATAATTCACAGTGAGTGTAGCGCTTTGGAAATTAAATAACGCATTAAAAGACTCTAATGTGTAGCAACTTGTAAAACTTGTAAGTCAAAAAGACTTGTATGTGTAGCAAGCCTCTTGAAAAAAATATATACTCTTTAATTTAAAATATATATATATATATATATATATATATATATATATATATATATATATCATGATCAAATTTTTAATTTAAAAAAATTTAATTTGATTTAATTTGAATAAAAAAATAGAGAGTTAAATATTAAATAGACAACAAGTATAATTTTTTTAACATCGTCACCAACAATGACAACTATTGTTAACACTATTTTTGTGTATTCCTATTTATTCTTATGCTGATATCCGTGTCTTGCTAAAACATAGACACAGTAGGATGTGTCTATTGTTTATTTGGTTTATGAGACACAAAAATAAAAAAGATACGTTTACACACAAACATACACAAAATACATGTATTTTATGTTTCAATAAAATAGTAAAATGGATTTTGGGTGATGGACACGGATCTGTATCATTTTTTTAAGACTATTTTATTCTCATTCATTTTTTGAAATTCTAAATATCTCCTCTTTTTATTACAAACCCTAACTAGTGATAATTTTTTCTGCTCTGGTTCTGTATCATCGAAACTGTACCACCGCCTCACATTGTCTCTGTTTTTTGCTGACTCTCCTCTTTGATTACTATGTACTATGCTCTGTTTACGATGAGCTTGTGTTGCTACTCTGCCATTTTTGCCTCTCCATCTCGCAGCCACATTAGCCTCCTCCTAGTTGTGCTTCTAGTGCGCGTTGAGTCTTTTATGCTCCACTGTTGAAACCTCTACTTCATCGGTGTGTTCTGCTTTGTTGCCTCTAGTATTTTTTTTTTTGTGCTATTTTTGTTTTAATTTTGATTATTGATCTATGTTATTGTTGACTAAGTGCAGTTGTTATTATTGCGATAAATGAAATTTTGCTATCAATCTGTTCTTGTTATTGGTGCTTATTGTTGATAAAATTAAGGATAGAATATTGTTCAAATTATTAATAGGTCAATTTTTTAATTATTATCTTTTGATAAATGCTAGAGAACAATTTATTTGTATTGTATTTATAAAATTGCTTATTAAACTATTTCTCAAATTGTTTGTATTATGTGTTTATATGTATCAGTTAACTTTTTGTCTTTCAGCACATATGGATTGGGTTTTTTTCTCCTCTTTATTCTGACTTCTGAGTGTGCATGATCTGAAATCAGTTTAATTTTTTCTTTTTTTTAATATATATATTCATGTTTTTGAAATATATATACTGATTATTAAAATAGTGTTTCATGAAGATTCTACAAGCCTAATAATTATTTTAAAAATATAAAATAGTATTTGTTTAGGTTGAGATTAGTGGAATGTAAGTTAGATTTTTTGTAGGTTTACAGACGCGTATGTCTTTCTATATGGCATGCATATGTTTGAAATATATATTTCTATATATATATATACTAATTATTGTTTGTAGAAATTGAATAAGTTAGATGATAATTATTTGTAAAAATTGACATGTTAATTTATAAGTTTGGATCTTATTTTATTGTGATAGTAGTTAGAGTTAATTTTATCTTAGAAAATTATCAATCATTTGTCTGAAAACATTATTTTTCTTATTTTACTTAATAAAATTACATATTAAAATTTTTAATTATTTTTCAGTTGACATTTTTATTAATATATATTTAATTAGATTTCAATCATGCCTTTCCTATTTTGTTCATGACATCTAAGCCAGTATGTTTTGACTTCGAATATGTGAATATATGCTTATGTAATGAGTGTGTTTTTTTTTAGTTTAATTGAGTATTTTCTTTATTCGTACAAATTATTAGAGTTCTCCATTTATGCATTTACTTGTTATTCTTTTTTAGGAAGTGATGATAGATTATTTTGAATAAATTAAGCTATATGTTGAATATTATTGGATTATGAGAATGCAATTTGATATGTTAATGTTACTTTTTTTAGTTACTTTATATATGTATATTAGGAATAGAAGGCAGCGTCATTCTTCGATTGGTCGAAGAGTGAATACATTGCTATTAAGACGAGATGCATTAGATAATATCATTGGGGATGGTGGAGATAGAAATTGCATATGATAGTTAAGAATGAGTTTGAATGCATTTGCAAATTTATGTGAATTGCTACAAATTTAAGGTGAATTAGACGAAGATGGTCATGTTGACATAGGCGAGCAAGTAGCTATTTTCTTAATCATATTAACTCACCATACCAAAAATTACAGCGTACAAGTTAGGTTCTATAGGTCTAGTAAAACTATTAGTAGATATTTTTAAAAGGTATTGTGTTCGATTTTGTGTGTCCAAAGTATCTTATTTGCAAAGGTAGAGCCTGTACCGAAAGATTATGTAGATCCCAGATGAAAATGATTCAAGGTAGGTCGTGTATATAGCTCAAATTTTTATTGGTCAAGTTTACTCTGTATGTAATAACTATTTGTTTTTTTTACATTTAATAGGGTTGTCTAGGAGCATTAGATGAAACTTACCCGAAGAGTGATAAATCTAGATATTGCACAAGAAAATCTAGAATCTCTACCAATGTCCTAGGAGTTTGCAATCGAAATATGAATTTCGTCTATGTCCTTAGCAGTTAGAAATGATCGGCATCTAATTCAATAATACTTAGGAATTTTATTACTCGACGTAATGGCTTGAAAATACCTGTTGGTATATCTAAATTAATCTTTTGATAAGAGCAATAACTATTTATTATGAGAATTACAATGTATTTCTTATATTTTTCCATCCTTCTATTTTAGGGTGTTGTTACTTAGTGGATGCTGGCTATACCAATGGAAGGAAATTCTTATTTCTTTATAGAAATATCTGCTATCATGTGAATGAGTGGGTTCAAGGTCATTAGATACCACAAAATCATCTAGAGTTATTTAATAAGAAGCACTCTTCGACAAAAAATATGATTGAGCGGTGCTTTGGGTTGCTTAGAAAAGATGAAAAATTCTACAAAATTCCTCGTTCTATCCTATTAGGGTTCAAAGCCACAATATTATTGCTTGTTGTTTGTTACAAAATTTTATTCGTATGAATATGGATGTTGATTCTAAAGAAGATGCAACTTTTTACAAAATTTTATTCGTATGAATATGGATGTTGATTCTAAAGAAGATGCAACTTTTTACCAAAATATATATTCGTAGGAGATGATACTATAGTTGATGAATCCGACATGCTTGTTGTTTGTACAAAATTTTATTCGTATGAATGGATGTTGATTCTAAAGAAGATGCAACTTTTTACAAAATTTTATTCGTATGAATATGGATGTTGATTCTAAAGAAGATGCAACTTTTTACCAAAATATATATTCGTAGGAGATGATACTATAGTTGATGAATCCGACACAATTGATGTTGTGGAAAGTAGCCATAAGTGGACTCAATGGCGTGAGGATCTAGCAATCGAAATGTAAAAAATATGGAGAGAAGAACATGGCGCGTTGAGTTTTTATCTTTACTAGTTTTGTTATGTATGCAATTATCCTAGACTATAAATTATTGTATTTGAATTCATTTGAATTTTTTTTTGTGCTATATGTATTTGCCAACTCGGATTCATAACTTGTATTCTAATTAAATATATAATTAGACAAGGATTTGGTTTAATTGTTTTAAAAGATGTTAAAATTCTATAATTTTATTGAAGTCGTTGAAGTATGTTAATATTATACTAGTAATTATTTTAATTGTACTGCAATTATAATCCTGATGTGGTACTTTTCTGTTGTAAATTTTTTAGAAGGTTTTAATTTGGTGTAAATAATAATCTGCTGTAAATTTACTGTCATTGGCATAGCAATTCTGATGTAATTCTAAAGATAATTCTACTATCATTAAACTCTAATTTTGATAATAATTATGCTGCTATGGGTTACTTTATTTTTTATTGTGCATAAATATTATCCAGCAGCAAATGACTTCCATACACTGCCAATAAACTAAACAAGAAATTGAACAATTTGTGGTGTTTATGGAGAAATTGGTCAATTATCATTTTCCCACATAATTTCATTCGTGAGGTAATTCAGAGCATTGTTGAATTGTATTCATTTATGGATTTAAAATCATGTAGACGTAAGTGCACCCACTTATATCGGGCTTGAGAAAGTATCACTGTCTTTTGATGATTATACCTTTTTTCATTCGAGATAAGAGAATTTTGACATAATAAAAATTTATTACTTGAGTCTTCCTAAATATTGATCAGTCTCGTGCTGATAATGTGTTGTAAAATAAATAAATAAGAAAGAGAAATAAATATAAAATAAAGATGTGTAAATAAAAGACTCTAATATTAATATTCACCAATATAATTAACACAATATAATAGAAATGATTCATATATTTATTTAATATATGTATTAATGTAAAGAGAAAAAGAGAAATATATAAAGAAAGAAAGATTATTGTTATTGCTGTCTATTTCTAATGTCTCAGTTTATATCCCTATTTATACATGTGCAAAATTTAACTTTTTCAAATGTTAAAAATCTTACACCGTTTGTTCTTTAATATTTCTCCCACTCAAAAATACTTGATAGAAGGAATAAACCATAGAATGAACATGCATATTGTAACAATTTCAACCATCTTTCATGCCCGTTCAATAACAACTAAATTTAAACCATCATAAATTCATAACAATAAAATGGATATACATTTTATAAGATATATAAATTAATTTAAATTTAATAATTATAAAATTAAAATATTTATATATAAATTGAACTTTAAATAAAATTACAAAAATATTTAATTCAAATTTGTTTATTTGATTTTATATTATTATTTTCATTTTTAATTTTTTAAGTAGTCACTTTTGCTTTTTTTTAATTATATTTAAATACTATAGTACAAATATTAAACTATATTTGAATATAATATTTCAATAGTTGAAATTAATATTTAATTTTTTAATTTGATTTTTTATAACTCAAAATAATATTATATATTTTTAATAATATTACAATTAAATGATATTAAAAAGTATAAATTATTAAAAAAATATATAAATAATATAACTAATGAATATAATTAGACTAAAAATAAAAAAATATAAAGGAGATATGATATATAGTTGAAATTAAACATTCATTTTTCTATTTTAGTTTTCATGACTCATAATAATACTTTTTATTTTCAACAATATTACAACTAATATTTTAAAAATATAAATTGTTGAAAGAAAAAAAAGATGATATATGAATGATATAACTAATGCATACAATTAGACTAAAAGTAAAAAAAAAAAAAAAACAAAAATAGTTGTAGAAGTCTAGTGTTTTAAGAATTTATCACCTAATAAGTTAATACACATATTTAGCAAACTAGAAAAAGAATTGTAGTCATCAACCAAATTCTTTAAATACTTGTGCAAAACATTAGTAAAAATGGAAAAAAAAAAAAGAATAAGCACGAGATTATATAAAAAGAGGAAATAAAAAAAAGTGTGAAGTAAATATAAAAAAAGTGAGTATGAAAGAAGAATATATTTTAATATTCAATTTATACTTATTAAAGAAAAATAACATTAACATTGAAACTAAATTGTATCAAATATAAAAATAAAAAATAGAGTAACCTAAAAAAATAAATGTCATAAAAATGAGAAGAAAAATGAAAAAAAAATCCTGAATTATAATCCTATATAATAAACATAAGAATGAGTGAGTATAAAAGAAGAGGATAAATTATGTTTATACCTATTAAAGAAAAAAATATTAACATTAAAGACATATAATATCCTATATAAAAATAAAAAGTAAAAGAATATAAAAATTATAGAATAACCTAAAGAAAAATAAATGTCATGAATGAAAAAGAAAATAAAAAAAATCTTAAGCTATAATAATAAAACACATGAAAAGTAGAAATAAAAGATTTTAAAGTAATTCAATTAAAAATAAAAAGATTAAAAAGTAATTCAATTAGATATGTAATAAGCAAATTGTGCCAATTAGCTACTTATGCCAACATAGCGTAATAATAGAAAGTTAGAAAACTAAAAATGCATTAAAAAATTACTTTTAACTCTGTTTTAATATATTATAAATAAATAGATAGATTTTAGGAGTAAATTACAATATCTGAGCTTGCATTCAACCAAATAAGTGAAATAACTTCCAAGTTCAACTTAGACAAAGGTTATATTTGCTTGATTACTGTAAAAATGTTTGGAATGAAAGAAAATCTGAACACAAGGCCAATGCAAATGCAAGTAATCCACACAGCCAGAGAATAGAATATTAGCATATTGTTGTTACATTATATATGTGCACATAATAGAAGTCATTGAACAAACAAGCCAAACATCAAAATAGTCAGTTTTTCAAGCAACATTGGTGAAATTATTGATAAACATTTGAAAAGGCTTTAAACCAATTTTCTCATCTATCAACCTGTGAGTTCCTCCATTAAGCCCTGTAGAAATGACAATAAAGAAAAATCAGTATGCATTTTGGAATTTGCCTTTTATTACTATCACTTTTAGGCTAGATGGCAACTTAACCCGTGAAATGAATTGTTCGGCATCAGTTCGCTTCAGAAAGTGGATCGAATGACGAGCAAAATTGGCAGTCTTATCGCTAAGCACAATGCCATCTCCAATGTCATCAAGGACCCTTACTTTGATGTAAGGATCTTTTGGCGGCACCATATCCTATCAAATGCAATTTCATCAATGACAATAAAGTAACTAGCAAGTTCAATCTGCACTCAACTAATCGCAAGACTACAAACAAATGATCAAAGACTTCAAATAACCCACTCTTGTAATTTTCTATGGAAAAAATTGATATGAATTCAGTCTGTTCATAGCAACATAACTTTTCAAGGTGCATCAAAGCAGGTATATACATGCCTATCCCTACTATTGTTAGAATATCCAGATTCACGAAGTGTTTCCCGCATGGATGTTTAGCATTGCATAGATGCATCAAAGTGAATCAAACTATCTAGATGATTAATATATACATTCCATACAATTGCTTGAAACCAGTAATAATGCAAGTATATAAGTCCAAGGTTTCCCTAACTTCTTTATAATTATAAAATTCTCTTAGTTATTATACGACAGACAAGTTATCAGTAGAATATCTTCAAAACACTCCATTATGCACATGTATAACTGAAATTTTGTGAATGGTTGTTTACAAACTTATGCAATTGTGCACATATGCTCATGTACAAGAGTCTAGAGAAGGGAGTTTACCACTGTCAGGTCTAACTCCATTTTTGACATGTATTTTTTCAATTCTCCAGAATACTTGTTGAAATACTCTTCCTCTGTGTGAGAAAGCTTCTCCTCAATCTCTTTAGGAAGCACACTGCCAATCTTCCACAACAAGCTTCTTATAATCTCAGCTCGGTTATTTCTGCATCGAGACAATTTCCAAGATCTCAGTACAAATCATAATAACAGTAATACATTTGCCATAAAGAGCAAGTTGTAGCAACGATACTTACACATAGGCCATTAGGCAGCGCTTATTGCGGACTAAAGAGAGATGGTGGATAAGGGCACCATAGTGGTCAGCATTTCTAGCTGTTTGGACATCCAAACCTTCTTCCTGCATTTTTCTGCTTAAGCAACACAAATCAAAACACATACACATAAACACATTCAAGGAAACACTATGAGATTAGGTATTGTGTATACCTTATCAAAGATTGAAGCTCAAGGTGATGCTGGCTGCATTCTGCAACTACTTGTTCAAAGAGGTCACTCTACAACATCATTGGAAAAAAGTTATCAAGCTAAACTGCTAGATGCTTAAATCAAACTTTCTCAAAAAGAGAAGTTACTAGTAACTACTAATCACAAAAATTTGCATGCATTACATTGTACTGTGTGAGCTGGCCTTTACCTACGCTTGCAAATTCTTTCACAAGCTCGCAAGCTTTTCTGCCGTACATGTTCAACTGAAATTGAGGAATTAGGGAAAATTCAAGGAAACAACAAACCAACTAAAATCGAATCTATACTGGGCCTAAACAGAAAAATGAAGATTATTAACAATAAGGCAGAAACATGTTACCAGAAAGTAGGGGTGATCATGGTTCAAATTGAAACTGCACTAAACCATTTTAAATGGTTTAAAAACTGAACCAAACTACTTTCTCTCATAGCAAACTGGTTTTAAACCAGTTTATAATGTAGTGCACTAGTTAAAACTAGTTCACAAAAATAAAACCACTTTTAATTTTAAAAACCAGTTTAAACTGGTTTGCTAAAACCGGTTTTTAGCATATAAAAAATTGTTTTTTACTTTTAACGGTTTAAATATAAATAGCCGCTGACGCCCCTGGCGGTTATATATTTGATAGTTTTTTTTTTGGTGACTTATATATATTTCATAGTTGATACATCATACATATATTTCAATCTCATTATGCATGCAACTAAGATATTTTTGTACGCTTTCATTTCTTAATAATGTCTTCATAAATTCAATAGACATTATTGATAATGAGAATATAGACAGTTAGACACAATAAAAGATTCGGCAGGCATGTGTATTAGCCATCATGGGATACACAGTTACACACAGAGCTGGCAGCTCACTACGACATATAAATATAATGTTATGTTCCCTGTACGCGTCTCCTGCAATTTAATTACCTTATTACAAGTAACAAATGCCCATTATTGTCTCTTACATTTGAAACAACCACTTCTTTGTCAAATTAATATCACGGACTATTTACCTCCATCACAACTCCTTGCTATTTTTTTTTTTTTTTTTTTTGTCTCACAACTTGGATGTGGCATTTTGCAAGCCATCTCAACTACCAATGAAAGTACCCCCCCCCCCCCCCAACAAACAAAAAAAACAAAAAACAAAAAACAGCACCTTTAATAATAATGAAAAGATCAATGTGTTTTCCGAACCCAAGAACTTATTCTAAAGAATAAAAACTAAAAAGAGAACTAAAGTGCTATTTAGGTATCTATATACCAATAACTTGGCAATTATAGAAGTCAATAAAAATACATAACTAATAAACTAAAGCATTATCTACTACTAAATTCCAAGACAAATAACTAATAAACTAAAGCATTGTCCTACGTTTTGTTCAGTGACCACATTCAAAACATGATATAGCAATAACCTAAATGAACAGAGCAAGGGCAGCAGAGCTAAACAATTACAAAGATTACTCATTTACAGCTACTGGGTAAGCAGATTATGTGGCCAGATAACATTTAGTGATACCTAAACTTCTACAATCAAGAGGCCACAATGTCCACACCTATCTTTCATGCAATGAATTCACAAAGCAAAGGTCCAATTTACAGTTGAATAAGCATTGGTAGTATAACATCCGTGTCATCAAAAAGCAATTTCTTTTATCTCAGGGAACAGATAAAGCTTTCCTTAAAAGAACCAAAAAAGAAAATTCAGTGGCCCATTGAGATCCTCAGACCAATAAAGATAGAGATGCTTGCACGACATGTCTACAAGCATAGTTGTCAATTTGTAAGTTAATGTCTACAAAATGTTCTGGCAATGTTTCAAAAATCTTACTTATATCAATGTTCTGGTAATCTTATCATCAAAACCCTTACCGGAGTTGTGGAGGGTCAATAATACGCAGCTCAACTATAACACTAAAATGGCAGAGCTTCAGCTCACAGAGAAAACCAAGCTTCCAAAAGCTACAAATTCCCCTCTTTTTACCTCAAACGAAAACCATCTCAGCCTACTCTTTCTCAAGTTTCACAACTTAATTTCATACCCCAACTTGGAAAACCCCATCATTTTCTGCCAAAGAAAACGATAAACGAGCCATGCCATCCTAAACATGCTTTCACAGAAATTAATTTGCAGGAAAAAAAATCAAAATGAAAATGTAAGAAGTTCTGAAACAAAAAGAGCTGTTAGTGTTACCTTTTTATTATTGCTGACAGAGAAAGAAACATGAATCTGAGGGGTGAAGAATGAAGATGGAAGAAAAAGAGAGAGGAAAATTGGAGTGAGATTTTGCCATTTTGGGTTCTGAGCAGCAAATAGTGGATTGAGAATGACATACCAGAGAAGAAGAAAGTGATAAATGATGTGCTCGATGGCGACGGCGACGACGACAGTTGTGAGTGGGAGGACAGAGGAGTGTGTGTTAGGGTTTCGCCATTTTTTCTAACACCCGTACCAGAAAGTAATTGCTTGTGATCAAAGGAGTGAAAGGACTAAGGAGCGCATATAATCAAATCGAAAATAAAAAAATTATTACAATATGATAAACAGGGCCAAAGAAATTCAGCTTAATAAACTCACAACGCACAAAATTAATTGCTCGTGATTTCAAAGCAGAGCAGAGAGGTATTGACACAGAGATAGGAGCGTGAATACACAACGACGACGTTTCTTTCTTATTCTACCAGTATAAGAATAAGAATAATAATTTCCCGCTAAGTTTAAGTCAAATTTCGCGGGTAAATAGTTTTTGCACCCATTGGAAGCTGTTTCAAATTTTCGTTTTCCAACTATGTCAAATCATTTTGATAAAAAAATATGTGAATGGGGAAGTATATCTTAATTCGTGAGCTTAATTGAAAGAGTATGGTTTTTTAATCTTTTTTAACTAAAATTTTTTGTATCTTTAATATGACTTAATCACAATTTTTTTATGAAAAAAAAAATATGGAAGTAACTTTGATATATTAGAGACTAAAATCTTAAAATTATTTATATTTGAGTGTGATACTCATTAAATCTTAAAACTCAAATAAAATAGTATTTTAATTTTATTTTCATTAGTTTCCAAATAAAAAATAATCATAACTTATTTAATTTAGTATTTATAACAATGAGATCACCATTATATAAATCATTTAATATAAAATTGAATAATTTGTGATTATAATTAATATATTGTATTGCCTATAAACAAATTAAAAAAATAATAATAATTTTTCAACAATCTTCTATTTAAACTATACATATATTTTTTTTTGAGGTAATCACATTTTATAAACTTTATCTGAATGTTATTTCCCTTATTACTTTAACAATATGGTCTGTCTCATATATTAGTTATGGAGTTATCATAATTTTTATCACATTATTGTCGGGACGAAATCACGATGATCACCATATTAATATATTCAACGACATAAATCAAATTTAGATAAAAAAATTCAGAAATTATATAAAAAAATGATCTCATGCATATCTATTTTTAACTTGTCCAACTTTAATAAACTTTATGAGATCTTATTGAACATTTTAGTGTGTTAAGAAACCATCTAAACTATTCTCAAACCTAAAAACTATACAAACCGCTAAATCTAACTTCTTAAAATTTACGGTGACTGTTGGCTTGTGAAGGCTCGAGATCGAACGCTGAAGGTTCTTGGCTCTGTTTCTTTCAAGCATCTAAGTTTTCTAGTCGCAAGAATCGATGGCAACCGGTCCTACCACTCCTCTGTCTCAGATCGATTTACAAACCCTAACAAATCAGATGCAACAAAATTCTAATCGTGCTAATTTAAGTCCAATTTTGGATCCAAAAAGCCACTACTACTTGCATCCAGGAGAGAGTCCAGGTACTCCCCTAATTGCATCGATTCTCAACTTGAATAACTATCATACCTGGGAGACATCAATGTCCAGAGCTTTAAGAGGTAAAAACAAGATAAAATTTGTTGATGGATCACTGCCTAAGCCACCTAGTGACGATCCGCTGTTTGAAGCCTGGGAGAGATGTAATATGTATGTGGTATCATGACTGAATCTTTCTTTGAGCCCAGCTATAGCACAGAGTGTAGTATGGATCAATGTCGCAACAAATTTACGGAAAGATTTAAAACATCGTTATTCCCAGGGAGACATTTTTCGCATTACTGAATTGGAAGAGGAAATGTTCGCTGCAAAACAAGGGGATCTGAGTATCACTGATTACTTCACCAAGATGAAGGGAATTTGAGAGGAATTGGATAACTTCAAACCGGTTCCATGATGTGAGAGTTGTCATGAAACATGTAAGTGCGGATTGGGAATAATGAGAGGCTATAGGCAAGATACTCGGATGGTACGATTCCTGAGAGGTTTAAATGATCAATTCACCGCTGTTAGGTCATAGCTAATGCTTATGACGCCACTACCAACCGTTGATAATCATAAAATTAGTACTACGAAACCCACTGTATCTAATAGGGAGTTACAACCTCACGTACCTAGGGAAGCCCCACCCATTGAGGTTAGAAGATCATCTAGGATTAGAAATCCTCCTTCATATTTGAAAGACTTCCAATGCCTAACTGCATCCTCATCTAACTCTTGCCTCCAATCATGTTTTAATCTCCAATCCTATTTCACAAATGTTGTCTCATGAGTCAGCATCCATTTTAGCTGATATGCATAAAGAACCTAAGACTTTTGAGGATGCCATTGTTGATCCGAATTGGACAAAGGCCATTAATGATGAGCTGGCTGCTTTGGAGAGAAATCACACTTGGACACTCACAACTTGCTGCCTCCTTGGTTTTCATCCGGTTACCTACAGTCTCGCCATGATTATAGCCTCTTCACCAAAGCGTCTTCTACTGGTTTTACTGCTATTTTGCTATTTTGGTTTACGTGGATGATCTTATATTAGTTGGGAGCCTGGGACTGATCTGCCTGAAATCCACTCTCACCGCACCATGATGAAAGAGCCGTGAGAATGGGGAATCAACTCTCATCATCTCTGTTGTATGAGTTTGAACGCTGAGAAGAAGAAGAATGAAAGATAAAAAAGGTGAAGACGATGGATGAGAAAAATAAAGGGAGGAGAGAGAGAGCGCGCTTAATTTACAATCCTATACCAAATACATATATATACTAGTTACCTATTCTACAGATAATAAGTGGCTAACTAACTTGACTAATTACAGTCAGTCACATACACAACTAATCAATACAATTAATCCTAAGTACCTTTTATCTTCTATCTAACTAATTGTAGCTAACTTAACAGTTTCTCAGTTATGTAATACTGATACATAGCATAGTTGAAAAACTTTATATAACCATCCAATTAGTTTTACATGATTTTGCATTTCACATGCAAAGCAAATTCGTTTTATTCCTAAGCTTTTTCTCTTTGCCACTCAATTTAACATTCTGCTTATGATAAGCTATACAATATAAAGTATAAACCAAAACCAAACACAGTGAACAGGGCTTGTGAGGCTAGCTGTTGCGGTTACAAGTAGAGGACTAGGGGTATTAGTGAACTGGCGCTTGGTGGTTGTTGTTGGAAAATTATTTAATTTCTTAATTTGTTTGTGAGTAATACATATATTAATTATAATTACAAATTAAGCTATTTCAAATTAAGTGACTTCTATAACAATAATTTCATTTATTGTTATAAATACTAAATTGGATAAGTTATAATTACTTTTAATTTAGAATTAAACAAGGATAAAATTAGATATTGTTGCCATGTTCAAATATAAATAGTGATTTTAAGGTTTTTGTCTCCAAGATATCAAATTTGCCTCTATAACTCTTTTTTCACCAGAAGAGTTGCAATTCACCCTCTTAGGAATAAAGAAAGCTTTGGTTGAAGAAGATCAAAGAACCAAACTCTTCTAATCAGCACCACACCGAAGAAGAAAAACTACTGCACAAAAATGAAGAATCACGAAGAAGTGAAGAACTATGATGCAGTAATGCACGGATGCGGTGTGTGGTGTGGCAGGCCCTAAATCTAATTTCCAATTTCTAGTTCAACCAGGTTAATCCAGATTCCAGAGGATCCAAACCTTGGTCTTAACCCGATTGGGTGATTTAGACATAAACTTTTTGAGTAAACTCTCTTATATTGTCACTACGTAAAAATTTAACTCACTTTAAATAGTATTAATTTACTTCGTTAAATTCATATCAAACTTATTGATTTTTATTTACTAAATATGTAAAATATTACCGCATGTGAGCAGTCAAGATAAGCTTGGAGAAAAGCATTCTTTCAAAGTTTCTTATCACCTTCAAATTCTGCGAAAATATTGATCTCGATGCGTCATATTTGACGTTATTTGTCATTCAGTATATCATAGCACAAGAAATAGTGCGTGACAAAGCATTAAAGTAAATATTCTTTGTTAACCATACATGCGTAAACATGTCCTCAGTACCCCAGCTTAAAAAATGGGTGCGGAAATTCATAACCAGCGTATATCACTTACATTTTCTAGTTCCTAGAAATACATACTCCTATAGGCTATAGGCAGCTCTTTACAGGGGTTACAGTTACACTTCAACAGAAACCTTCGCCCAAACAGATTCCGTTGTATATTTTACTTCACAACCTTTGGGCAACTCTTTCATATAAATCGCGGGGCCAATTCCTCTTCATATTATTTGCAATGAAACTCGCAATCTGCAAAAAAAAAGCATATTCATGTTTAGCCTAAATCCAAGAGCAGATGCTGAAAAAAGATATTAAAATTAACATTCCCATATTCCCATTGAGAGGCACCACTGGAAGAGAGGGAAAAAAAAGAGAGAGACCCCCGCATCCCGCATTAACGGAAAAAACAAATTCTGGAGAATAAGGGTACCTCAACAAGGGCTACTAAAACAAGGATGAAAACCCAAGGAAAAAGGGGGGATTCACAAGAAAATACCTTCGCCCTTAAGGCACGGAGTGATCCATCGGAGTCCGTCACATTGTCCAGACAAGTGAGAGCAACCTTCAAAAGATCCGGGATACAAACTTGGACATGAGGAGATAAGTTTTCGAACACATCGACAGCAATATCAGGGCCTCGAGGATCTAGAGGAAGAAATGGAAGTTTAGCAATCTCCCTTAACGCCTCAACATGATGCCCCACTCTGGCCAATTTGTGAATTGACAATATAGACTCAAGTTGTCTCAACACAGTTTGCTGCTCAAAAACATGGTCTCTCTCCTGAAGGCTGCAAAAAAAATCCAATCAATCACTTTATAAAGGATGGAACTTTAAACCCTAAACTAGTCACATTGAATGAACAGCAGATTAAGTTTTCATACTTGAATGCAATTGATCATACCACCTCCATCACTCTCAAGTGCACTATAGTTATGAAACTAAAAATTTCTAATTATTCTGATAGCTAACAAGGAATAGAAATGCACTCTTGGAATTTCCAAGTTACTTAAGAATCCCACACAATTAAGGCCTCATAGTTTAGTAATATGACCATGCACCATGGCATTCTTGAAGGAAATTTCGTGACTCAAAAATATTTGTAAAAGAAAAAACCAGAATAATAAGCCATGAAATCTCAAAGAATTTTATAGTTGACACAGGTCTTGCCTTTGGGACAGCAAAAAGGGGGAAGAAAAGAGGGGAAGGGGGGGTTGATTAATTCCAAAGATAAAAGATAAAAACGATATCCAGGGCAAAATCAGCAAGGAATATGATTTTCAATATAACCTGACATCCGGATGATAATGGTATGTCTCCAAAATCTCATTGCCAGAATGGATAAGCCCGGCTGTCTGGCTCTCGCCATCTAACCTTCCACGGAAAAGGGCACAAATAGCTTCAGACAGGCACTTATTAATGGTGTCCAATGCCATTGAGAAAGACCCCACTCTCTTCTGAATTTCTATAGACTGTGCCAAGGGGAAGAAAATCCAGAATTAGCATAACCAAATGAATAGGATAGATGAAAACCCAGTAATCCACAAAGAAGGAGAAAAGAAGTAATAGAAGGAAAAAGAAGGGTGAGGACTAAAATCAGAGTGAGAAGCTTCTGACTTGGACTACCTTAATGCTTATCAGTCAGGTCATGTTATAATTCAGTAAGAACAGATTAGCTCGTGAAACAGTAACATGATAAAGAATGACATTACCTTGTTATACATCCCAGCCTCCTGACACTGGCAAGCAGCTTCAATTAAGAACTGTTGCCTTGCTTTTGGATCTGTCACAAAACGAGCCAATTGACCTTCTTCTCCAGCACCCCTTGGACCGAGTAAAAGGAATATTCCTCCATCCCTTAACAATATTTCAGTTAGAAGCTGCTTCAACATCAAACTTCTCTGCCTTTGCTGATCAACATTACCTCTACCAGTCCATGAAAGCTGCCCACCGCCCACTGCAGCAGCAGCTTGTGCATAATATTCTAATGCCATTTGGAGATCATCAAGACGCAAATACATAGATCCATACTGCCTGATAATGGTAGACACTTCTGCATAAGCATCCATCACTCCTAATTTTTGCCTAGCACCTTCAGAGAGGATACCATGATCAGCTAGCACAATTGATAGGTGAGCAGCATCAACATTATATCCTTCATCTCCAGTTTCCTTAGACATGTATAGCACAGCTGGAAGCAATTGAATGCTTAAAAGCAAAATATAGGGATAAACCATAGGATCTTTTCCATTTTTAGTATAGTGTGATGGCTCAAATTTATTCAGGTAAGTTTGTAAATCATCCAAACTGTATGGAACAAGGCCATCTCTTAGAACAATAGATGAAGGTCCACTAGGGCAGTCCCGCACAGCTGACAATTTGAACCACAAGAAATCCTCTATTGTACTGAATAGAGTTTGGTCTCTAAGCATACGATCAATATGCCTTCGGGAACCTGATATGATGGCATACAGCAGTAATTTTTTCTTGTCATATGCAGCTCGACCTACACGATCACCAGTTCTCAACATTCTTTCACATTCCTCCATTGCAGCAACTGCAATCTCTTCTGGCACCATTCCTCCCGTATTAATCCATTCTGTGAGCTGTCAAACACATTAAATCAGTCAGTAAAAAATATTACACCACAAATTAGTAAAAAAAACAAACATGATGGTTATAGTATGTACCAAAGGAGCAAATTGATGTGAAGCACGGGAAGAGAGAGCAACATTTCTTGCTTCATCATAATACCCAGTTCTTAAGCAAAAATATATCTGTCAAAACAAAAAATGGAAGATACTGAGCAATAATAATCACAAGAAACAAAATGTAATAGAAATATTAGTTTTATACCATATTAAGCATTAATCAAACATAACTAAATTGATAAGAAATGAAGTATCCTAGACCTGCTGCCATGTAGTATCAACAGGAGGCTGGCGCCGAGCATCCCCAGCATCATAATCCAGTATTCCATAATCCCTCAACCGAATCTGCACACCAATATCTAAAATCAGGGACTTCGAAAGTTGTAAATGCATGGTACAATATTTGATATTATGCATAAGCTTCATAATTAGACAAACCCGAAGGAAGGCACGGATTCTTTGCAAATTCCCAACGCCGCCACCAAGAGCAGCCTACCATTTGAACGAAAAAGCAAGCAGAATATAAAGACCAATATGACACATGCACTCTGTCAGAAATGAACAAAGAACAAGCAGATGAAAGCAAAAAAGGAAAAAAATTGAGAGAAGCTTGTCAAAGCATTTTTCAAGTGATACCCCTCAATAGCATAGCATGCCAAGCAAACACAGACCAAATGTAGAGTAAGAGAATGTAAGACAAGAATTAATTATGCAAACTAATTGTTGGTGTAAACAATGAAATTTCATTCAAGCTCTATTTTATTATATTAATAAAGAACAAGCAGACAAAGGTAAAAGAAACTATAAAGGCTTGATAAGTTTGTGCTTAAAGCAAACCCTCAAAAGAATAGCAAGCAAAACAGGGTGAAGGGCAGAACTGAAAAACTAGATAAAATCAGCAACCAAAGGTTGAAAATTTCTCTGCAGATTAAATCATGAATAACAATTTACTTGTGCAGGATGACTTTGTATGGTATCCATGACATATTTCTCATGTCCCCATTCAAGATGGCGTCTCGCCCCAATAATCAATGCCATCCTTTTAGAAACATTCTGCACGGTTGAGTCCTCACCCAACAGCATCTGTATACATGAACAAGTTATGAAAAATAAATTAGAATTTCTACTTTGCCCCATGTGGAAGCAAGAAAGTTGAATTCAAAAGTTTTTCTTCTGTTTTCTCTGTTAACAGTGTATGACACAGAATTACAAAAGTACAACCTGAACAAGGTGCCATATCTTCCGCATCGTAACTGATTTTCCACCACTGGCTTCAATGCCCAAACTTTCATATGCAGCCCTGAAAGCTGCAGCAGGCTAACAACCAAAGGGGAAAAACTCGTAACATACTTATATGTTGCTAAACACACACTACAAACTCTCAGCCTACCTACACTAAAGAAAAATAATTATATGTACTGGGAAGGTAATATGTTGAATCGTATATCATTGAACAGTGAAGATTTCAAACAGCCAACTTCAGCTACTTTATTTTCAATATTCAAGATTTCAATATAATGTATAAAATCTCATGGTCTAAACTTAAATGAGATGGAGAAAATAAGGAACATACTTTAAATGGTAAACCAGATTCCCTTGCTTTATTAAGATTCTTAACAACTTCAGCATATAGAGATGCCTTTTTCTCCATAATAGGCCTGCTGCTCAGAGGAACAATATCCATGCTAGACACACCAGAAGAAACTTGTGGACCGGAAGCCATTGACACAACCTGAGCTGAGTGGGTACCAACATTGCTGGCAGCAAGCATGTTTGTCCTAGGCAATGTTGAAATTCGACTTAAACTCTGAAGGAAATCACGCTTTTCCTTTTGCCAATCCTCCTGCCAAACAATGAGTTCTAACATGCAGTAAGAAGTTGAGCAACACATGACACAATAATCATTTCATCTATGACCTATCAATGTCATTAATCACTAGTCACTATATATAACAATATCAAGAACAAAGGGTAATGTCATAATCACCAATAATCCAGCATGAATATTAGGTAAAATGGTCATCCAAACTATAAATTGGTAAAATGAGAAACCTTCACAGAGGAAAAAGATTAAAAGAAGGATTACAAAGAAGGTTAAATCCACCATAAAGATAGACATCATCATTAACGAAAGCAAACATCTAAAACATGGCAGAAATAAATAATCCAATCAATACAATAAATCTCTTCAACTCCTTTTGCTCAAACCGGTTACATAAGCCACAATAAATATAAGGATTGCAATTTCTTGTAAATTTTCAAGCCATTCTTTTAGGATCAAAGAAATTAAAGAAAAACAAATAATTAAATACCACACACCCATAACAATTTCTTATTTGAATCAATGACAGGGCAAAATAAAAGCCGCATCAGTATGCCAAAAAAACGGTTCTCCACTACCAAGAATTCTTATCTCAGTGGATTTACAAGTATACTTACAGAAGAAAACCAAAAGATTATGCTGTGAAAGAATGCATCACACTAACCTCCAAAACTTTCATCATATAGTCATTGAAACTCCTAAGATTGTCTTTCTGAGCTTCCTGGACAGCAGATACCATTGCCATTTCATGAACCTATAAAGGAAAACAACACAGTATACAATATCAAATTCCACTTGACGATGTAAGGTGTGAGGGGTTTTAAAATTTTAAGGGTTCTCCAGATACAAACACCAAATACTTTTGCTTATAGAACAAAGGAGGCAGGAGGTGGAAACATCATTTATGCAATCATGCTACAATATTCTAAGCAATTAACTTACAATGTAAATGAAATTATGAATTAAACATGATAGTAAACGCACTATGGATTACAGAAAATTTAAAAGTTAAAATTACCTGCTGCAGATACTCCTCGACACTTGTGGCTTCCACAGGAAAAACATCCTCAAAAGTTGTCTGCAAAGAGAGAGAAAAATAACAGAGAGGAACAATGTCAGCAAATGGTAGTGGTTGATTGAATTAAGCAGTAAAGCCATCTGAAGATAAGTACCTTCAATTCAAATGACTTCAGGTCCCTTGCAAGTTGCTCTGCATTTATCCCCTCACGAGCAAGGAGCCTATCAACACATGGGAAATTATAATATAGCCATAAAAAGTTTCAATGCATCATCATCAACTTTATGATGATTTCCACATGGCACATGCCCTTGCAAGATGTAAAAATAAGTTATTGCTACATTAAAAAGGGCCAGAAGGAAACCAAGATAGATATAGTGATATCTTATTATGTAGCTTTTTAAGTAACCTGAACCTTTACTAACAAGAAGATGCATAATCAGATGCATTGACATGCCAGGACCTAGGCAGCAGACCCAAATTAGTTGGGAACAACTATAAACTATATATATCATTTGGAGGGAAAGTTTCCTAACAGCGCATTGCACTCCAACTAAACATAAGATACTCAAATTTATTTACATGCTGCCTAAACTCTAGCGTCTAGGTGGTTGAACAAAAAGACATAGTAATAAATAAATAATAAATAGAACCAACAATAATGAAAGTATACCTTGTTGCAGCTATCGATTGTGAAGGAGCCTCGGTCCTTAGTGTCTTGGATTTCAGCTTCTTAGATAATGCTTCTAATTGGTCTAAGTTCCTCTGAATAAAGTACGAGAGTGAAGTCAAAATCAGAGATCTAAGTTCCTCTGAACTATTACATAGTCAACATTCGATTTCCCTTTGAAGGAACAAAAATGTTCACTGATAGAAAGGAATGCTAATTCATATACGCCATCAAATTGAAGCTATCGTTGATCCATAACTAAAATGTGCAAAATTGTATCGACTCTTTCCTCATGAGTAATGAAAGTTGGTTAAAAAATCTTTTGATAAAAAAGAGAGATGACGATGATGATGATGATAGTAATAGTTAAATTGCTTGCAATATGTTTAACGGCAACTTGATTGAACGGCATTGAGATTGAGAAATGCGGAGAGAAATGGAAATGGAAAAAGTGGAAAAGCAAAGAGAACCTGAAGAGGAGGGAACTGAGCGGAAGGAGCAGCTTGTTCGAGAAGCTTGGAGGAAGAATGAAGGAGATCGCTCCAGCCACTCAAGTCTTCGTTGGCCATGGCGCTCTCTAATTCCAAACAGCGAGGGAGAGGGAAAGGGAAAGAGAAAAAGGGAAAGGGTTTTAGTTATCACTCAAAGCCCTAACATTTGGAACCCGGACTATCAAAACCCGACCCATCTTTTAAGCATTCAAACAAAGAAATCGAACCGGCCAGCAACACGATAGAGTGTGTGTTTGGATTATAGTTTATAAACTGGAGTTTGAATAAAATTGATTTTGTAAACTTAATTTTGATAAAAAGTAAATTTGTGTTAAGTGATTTATATTTGATAATATTTATATCAAAATAGATTATAATAAAATAAATATTGTTTGGATTATACTACTCAAAATTACTTTTAAATACAAAATTACTAAAATAGACATCAATTTAAATAATTTTTATATATTATTTTATTATTTTAATTTAGATATTTGAATAGATCTTATTAATTAATTCTATAATAAAATTAATATTTATACACTAAAATAAAAATAATATATAAAAATTGGCAAAATATACTTTTAATTAAAATTAACAAAATATAAATCTTAGAGAGTACTAAAAATAATAAAAAATTAAATATTTACCTTGTAGTAATTGAAATAAATAAAAAAAATTATGATTTTTTTATATAATATATTTTTAGTACTTTAGTACTTTTTTTAGGATGTTATAATTTTTTATTATTATTATTTATCATTAATTTTTTGTTTAATTTACTTTCTTAATAAGATCAATAAATTATATTATAAAAAATAATAAAAATAATACAAAAAATTACAATTATAAAAGTATATAATATTAAATAAATAATTAATAAAAAATAATAAATAATAGAAAAAGATAGTTCATATAAACAAAAATAATATAAATAATACAATAGTATGCATAAAGGATAAAGTTAGTAAAAGATAAATAAAGATTGAGTATTGATGGCTAAAAGCCCGTTGGTGAAACGCAGAAGCTTAAAATTGTTGCTTCTTGAAAACGTAATTTTGAATGTAAAATTACTTCTGCGTTCATGAACCAAAAAGTTTACCAAACCAAAAATTAAAATTTTTAAAATGTCTAAAGGCACTTTTTCTCTTTAAACGCGTTCGCCAAACACACCCTAACTAGTTCAGTAATCTAATTGATATCAAATCTTAATTGAATTGATTTAATTAATGTAAAATAAAATTATTGAAAATTTACTATATAATTTCAAATATTAAAATTTAATAATTTTTAAGTTAATAAAATTCAAAATTTCACAATTTTACATAATAATTTATTTATAATATATCACATGAAAATTAAATCAATTCATATAATTCATCGATTAATTGTTGATTCAACTAATTTTTTGTTAAATAATTTTTTATCACAGTTAAAATTAGCTAAAAAATCAATTTTTGATAATTCGATTAAACTAATCACTCCGATTGATTTTCAAAATTATGTCGAGAAAATAAAAAACTGAAATATTTAAAAAATAATTTGAAAAGAAATTATTTACATAATATTATATTATATAATATATTTAAAGATAAGGGCTAATGTGGATGAAAAAACATCCGCAACTAGTAAAACTGTCATGGTTAAGTGTACAAACAACACTTGTGGCTGCTATTTATGCTCTTTTTCATATTCTATAATAATAAAATTTCAAATTTCAAATTTTGTTTCATTAAATTTAAGTTTATTTGTATTATTCTAGTTTTTTTTTTATAATACTGAATTATTTATTTTAGAGTAATTACTCAAATCATTTTTTAATTTAAAAGTAGACATTTTAGTCTCTAAAAAAATAATATATAAATTAATATCTAAAATTTTTTAATTTTTTGACAGACAATTTAGTCATCAGTTTATTTTTCGACAGAATAATTATCTATATCAGTCTCCAAGAATTTTAAAAGCGGGTATTTTAGTCTCTAAAGAAAATTACAAATCAATTCTTAACGTTTTTTCCGTTAGACATAACAGTCTTCCGTCCAAAAATAAAATAAAATAAAACTATTATTATTAATTGCACAATAATATTGTACTATAATTTTTTTGTATTTTTGAACAAAAATAATAATAAAATTTATTCATTAGATTCTTATGTATGTATTTATAATATAAAAAGTATATATAGTAACTCAATAATAATAATAATAATAATAATAAATAAAATTATTAGAGATTATTTTTCAAAAAATTTAAGGTTGAAATTATTTGATATTTTTGTATTTAATATAATCAAAATATGTCCTATTTTAAAAAACATGTTTGTATTAAAAAAATATTTTAATTTAGATTTCAAAGTGTCATTATTCACCTTATTACTTGTTTCTAACAAAAAGAGTGTTTTAATATGTTATGTCTGATAGATAAAAACGTTAGGAATTGATCTATGTATTGATTTTTTTAGGGACTAAAATATCAGCTTTTAAAATCTTTGGAAACTGATCTGGATAATTATTCTGTCGAAAAATGAATTGCGGACTAATCTGTCTGTCGAAATAAAACTTTGGGGATTAATTTGTGTATTAATTTTTCTTGAGGACTAAAATATTTGCTTTTAAAATCCTTATAGACTAATTTGAATAATTACTCTTTATTTTATATTGAGTCAAATAGAACATATTGGGCTTGGCTATAAAGTATAAACCATAGATTTTATATATTTTTTTTTACTATAGATTTGTTTAGTTCATAGATTATTCTTAATTCTAAAAGAGAAATTATCGCACTCTTGCCTAAAAGAGAAAATTTATTTTTTTGTCTCTATACTTTCAATATTACCCTTTCACTTTTTTAAATATATTTTATAATATAGGGGTAAGATTGTCTTTTATAATATTTCTTTTCTTCTTATTTTCCTTCCATCTAAATACATTTAAAAAAATAAAAATCTACTCAATTTCTTTTCTTTCTTTTCTTTCCTTTTTATTTCCTTTCTCTTTATTTCTTTCCTTCCAATCAAACATAGCGTTAAAATTCACCATGCCTTATTTCATTTTAACTAGCAAGACACTCGCGCTATATGCAGGCAACACAAATACAATATATGATGAAATGAAGTGAACGTGTATTTGATTTTTTATTTGGTGTTGAAAATTGAAGAACATCATTATGATTTAGAAAACTATATGTAAATTCTAAAGCACTTAGAATCGATTTATATAAAGAAAAAGGGATAGGTAAGGAAGTTGATATTATTTTGTTATCCTTGAGTAATATTTTGATGATATGAATATTAGAAAAAAAATAGATGGCATATATTTTGGTGATTGTGATTGAGTAAGGTTTGATTTGTAGAAGATATGAATATGGAAGGATAAATCTAACAAAAGAATTTATGTTTTAAGGGTAGGATTGGTAGGAATAGTAATTGTGAATTGATAACTAATGCATATTAACAATTGAAATAGAACTTTAACAATGTAAAAGATATGAAAAAGACATAAGTTTGAGAAAATAGATATATAAATAAAGAGTTAGAGTAAGGTTACTAAAATGAGCAACAATATGAGTCTTAATTCCTTGTTGATGGTAAGATATCTGATATTTTATGTTGCAAGATTTCAAGTATTTAAAATTGAAGGTTTGGATGTTCTCGCTGGATATGTAAGATTGAGCCAAATATAAAAAAATCATACATTATAATATAAATTGCAATAAGAAAATAATGTTGGTGAAATATAGCATTGTGATTGAAAATAAAGTCACAAAAATGTGAACTAAGGAATATTTTTTTTTTTATGAGCGAAAATTTATGTATATATAAATCATGAAAACTTTAAATAATACCTAATGTTGAACGTGTTGTTATATATTTATAAAGACTTTAGGACAGACAACATTTTCAGTTTTGTTTGTGTTTTCATCATGAGCAATTAGAATTTTCAATCCTTTCTTATTTTTCATTCTTGAGATGGTAGCATAAAGTTGGCCATGAGTGAAAATATGTATTTTGAGTAGTAATCCCACGTGGTACAAGGATTGTCCTCAACTTTTGTTAATTGTCATTGCGTAAAAGAGCATCAGAGGAAATCGTCTCATTTGGAATCTAAATGGTAACCTAATATCTGATGGTGTGAGTGTCATTCTCGGAATGAAGACCTTATCGACACAGTTATTGGAATTTAACAATTTTGCTCGATGGCTTTTTCTCTAAGTCTTGTAATTATCAACTGCATACCATTGCAAAGCCTTGACGAGTGATCAATGTTTCTAATAGGCACCTTTAGCTTCAATTCATGATTTGGAACCCCTGAGAACCTAATTGTTGCTAAAAACTCTGGCATGTGGATGGCTTCAATTGCATTGACACCTCCTTCGAAAACACATTTATTGGAACTAACAACGTCTTGCATTCATTGTTGTTTAATGCAGTCATGTAATCATTCACCTCATCTACGACATTAATTCTATGAGCTAAAATCGCTCAACTTTTCAACTGGCTTTCATTAGCCATGTTAGGAATATAATCAGGATGTATTGCTTTAGCAATTCCTTGAATAGGATCATTATAATCAGTGATAAGGAATTCAAGCGATATTTTAATCATATTGTATCCATCAGAGGTTCCTTCAGATTTTCTGTTTTCAACCTGAAGAATCCATTCAGTAAATTGCTTTAAATCTTCTTCCTGACTATCTGTAGTCATAGATTGCAATTGCATGTTTACAATGAGCCATAATATTTCACAATGCTGCCATAGGTATGAGAAGTTTGAAGACGCATTTACGATGTCTTGTCTTGTTCCTTTCACTGGCAAGATTTGCCTAAAATCCCCACCGAAGACAATTGTTTTATCTCCAAATGGCAATTATAGGTTTTGATCATCTTTGAACCTCATCAAATCTCTCATTATTTTATCCAATGCCTCGAAGCAAAATTTGTTCATCATAGGAGCTTCATCCCAAATAATTAGCTTAGCTGTTACAATTATTTCTGCTAATGGACTTCCTTGCTTGATATTACAAGTAGAGAACTCATCTGGAGTTAATGATATGGCAAACCTAAAATGTGCAGTCTGGCCTCTAGGTAATAACAGAGAGGCAATATCGCTAGATACAACAGTTAACACTATTTGTCCATTTAATCTTAGTGCGAAAGCTAAAGTTTTCCAAAGAAAAGTTTTTCCTGTACCTCCATGGCCATACAAAAAGAATACATGTCCATGTTGATTTTCTGTAGCATTGATGATCTTATCATATATCTTCCTTTGCTCTGCAGTTAATTTTGAGAGGCAGTCATTGTGTTTGCCTTCTAATACAACACGGTCATAATTTAACTCATTAAAGATCATTTTGTTTCACGTTCTGAGATGTTCGGTATCTCATGATGGAAATGGCATCGTGGATAATCTCGCAGGCTTTTCCCATTATTGTTCAAGATTTGCTCAATCTCTCAATCAAAGTTAGTTCCTTTAATTCATCATCACTGAAAACTAGATCTGAAATGTTGACAAAGTAAAGATATTATTTTGTATTGGAGATGAAAACATATGCTAGACAAAAGAAATAACAGAAAAACATGTTTCCAACAAATTAAACATGTCATTTAATTGAAAGGTTAGTTGTTGCAATCATTTTCTTACCAAATAAGCCAAACATCACTCTATGATCATGCAAAATTCCATCACTTAATAGCATGGCTGTTTTTTCCCAGACATCTTCGGGTCGTACCATTGAATTAAATCACAAAGAGTCGCAAACAACCTTCTCAAATAATGACCTGATCCCCAATGACTTTCTTTTTGAATGACATCAATATATTCTCTGTCGCCATCAGGCAAGCTACTTGCATAGCATGCATCTCAAAATGATGAGTAGATGCCATTGTAAGTTCGGATATCTACATAGCTTGTTGGTCCTTTTACAATATTAAGCAACAATCTTAAATAATATAGCTCACCGGATGATGGTGGAATGTAGATCATCCTTCCAATCACTTGATGAGTTTTTCTGGGTTTCCAAGCTCGAGGTGAGGATTTTCAAACAAACTTTCTTGAAAACTCGTTATAAGTTAGTTCTCTAGCCTCAGCATATTCTTTATTAGCTGTGAACCAAGCTAGGAACATTGACCCTTTAATTGTCGCCTTTGCAACAGCTTCAACTAATGATTCATTATCTATAAACAGAATAGGTTGTTGATCTGGCAGATGAAAGCTAAGCCTCTCAACAGATGGATTTTTGTAGTAAATATCATAGCAAAATATCCTCCAGGCAACTTCTCAGGAAGATATATATTGGTAATCGTAAAACATTTTCACTTCATCAGTTTCTACACCTGCCTTGCCACCGATTAAGTTTGTGGAAACAGAGCTTGTGACATGATCACTTCCTTTGTTTACATATTTGAACAAATACTTGATAGATCTTGACTGGTTACACCATTCGATATTAATGTGAGCACGATATTTAGTAACAACAATCTACTATGTGGCATGATGTACCTATTGTCAAGATGAATTCTTGACACTTCCACTGTGCATCCATTATCTCGACGCCTATAAATAGGGTAACTATCTTCGTCAACTGTAGTGACTTGATTGAATTTCTTAGGAAAATGACATATGCAATGTCCTTCCTCCATGCAAGGTGAACTTGGTCCGCTAATACCACATGGACCATGAAGCATAAAACTCTTCACAGCTTTGTAATATTCATTGTCAACATCAAGATCAGAAATTTCAGCACAGATGGTTTTGTCTATGTCTATAGGGGTTGGATATTTATCTTGTTCATGCAAGAATAGTAATCTATGTGTGTGTGGGAGTCCCCTCTTTCGGAATTCTATTGTATAGATAACTGAAGAAAAAAAAGACAGAACCTAGATGGTTTTAACATCTGTAAGTTTGAATCATCAATCAATTTGAACCAATGTGGAAATAAATTTGTGAAAAACTTATGTAACTTTCATACATGCTCTTGTTGCACCAAATAATTTGATGTATCTAATATCCTTAATCATCTTGTCTAATTTAACTTTGAATAATTTTCAAATCATGTCTTGCTTGTCCTCAGGTTTGAGTTTATGCTTTGCCCAGTACCGTTGTATTTCGTCCCATTGCGGATTACAGGTGAAAGTGATGAATAAATCTGGATAACCAATACATCTACATATTGCCATGGCATCTTGATAATTTTGTATCATGTATCTTGGCCCACCGATAAATGTTGCTAGCAATATTATTCTCTTTCCTTTTGACGCAGCATCAGTCTCGCCATTAAAAACAACATCTCAAAGTCCATTGTATATTTCAGCTCTAAAGTCGCTTTGGTGGGTGTAACTATATTTCAACCTAGCACTTTCAACCATCGAGAATGAATCGTCTAAAAATTGTTGGAATAAGCGGTGGGAATGTTAAACCACACAATTGTGTAAAGGCCGATCTTGGATTTGAAATGCGAAAAAGTCCCACATTGTCACATGCTTCTCTTCATCTGTCAAGTTTTTCTTTACTTTGTTCAATACAATATCTTTTTTCCATCCATCCTCATCGTAAGGGAATAGAAGAGGATACTGAAAGGCTAAATAAGACGAGTGTAGCTCTGTAATTCTTTGAAGTGGCCCTGATTTAGTTTCGACAATAATATATCGCTCTTGTGTAGACCCGTCGAAATCACCGACAATTAAGACAGCAACCTCAGAAACCGAAGGCAAATTATATCTCCTTCCATCTTTTCTTCTTTTTCCTATGAGTCGAAGGCAAACAAAAATTGTAGCATTGGAAGCAAAGAATAGGTCTTCAGGAGGTTCTTGCATCATAGGAAGTTGAACTTGACCTTGTCGACAACATAGGTGAACTTGGAAAATTTAGAATTGTAATGCTTTTTCATGCGATCTTCATACTAGAATAGAGCTTTGTAGTGTTGGCATGTAAAGTTGGGATCTCCAATATCCTAATAAGCTACTGAAAAGAAAAATTAATTAGTCAATGTTTGATAAAAAAAAAACTCATTTTTTTTTTAAAATATAGAAGTAAAAACAATTAAGAAATAAAAACTGTTATATATTATTATTTAATTGAAAATGAAGCACTAATTAAAATAAATAATCATGCGTTAAAAGTGCGCTAATAATAATTATAAGATATTTCAGTTACAAATATTCAAATTATAGAATGTACATATGTTAAGACTATTAGAACTACACTTTTTGGCCAAAGTATGCATGCATACGTTAGTTTATATATTATATAATCAATCTCTGAGTAATACAATGGTTATTAAACTTTACTATATGGTGTAAATAATTTATCTCTTCGCGCAACGTGCAAGCTTGAATCCTTTATTCGTTAATTATACATGGAAGTAACTATGGTCAGGAATAATTATTTTAGTTACATTGTAACGGCAACGACTTATAAAGTATATATATTGAAATGTATACCCATTCAAAAATATATATATATATATATTGGTATAGGCTATTATATTGAAAAATATATCTATTAAACTACTTAGAAGAAAGTTTTATCGAACTAAATCATGTATATCATTTGAATGACAAGTTAAGGCCACTCTATTATTATTATTATTATTATTATTATTATTATTATTATTATTATATAAAAACTAACTTCATAATTTTATAAGTTAAATGGTTATATTGACATGATTTATGATATTAAAGTTTCAAAGTTAGATTCACAAATCTTTCATGATAGACAGCATAAGAACCAAAAAAATGGTGATGGCAGAATTTATTCGTTAAGCACAAACCTAGAGTGGAAACATTGGGGTGATACTATTGTTCAATATTTCACCTAGTATTATTGTCGATTGTTGCTAGCTAGTTGTCGGGTTGGAGCTCTGCTAAATGCAAAAGATTGAATCAATTATGACATAATGAATGCAAATTTTGCTGACATAAAAATGTTTCAAAACACATCCTTTGAATTTGTTACCGGAAGGATATTTTGTAGCGTCTTGTTGTTCCCTTAAAGTGGAACTAATGTTTGTGTTGGTGGCCAGTTTTTTAACCACATATGGCGATTCTGTTTTTTGTTATGCATGTATTTTGACCTCAATTGGGGGCGAGACCAGATACATATAAAAAGAAATCCTCCACTTTGAGAACGGAATAAGTAATAAAAAAAAACATAAATTTTTGTACACATGTTTATATGCGTAAATTTTATATTTATTTTATTTATTAAAAAAGTCTCAATTCCAAAGAAAGCAAATAAATATTTCATGTAGACACCAAAAAAGAAGTATTTCATGGAAAAAGTAAATGTAGAGTCATTCGGAAAAGAGCAAACTATTAAAATTTGTTGTAAAATAAATAAAAGATATACTAAATATAAAATAAAGATGTATAAATAGAAGACTCTAGTATTAATATAATTAGCTCAATAACAATAATTCATATATGTATTTACTAATATTATAGGTTGTAATATATATATATATATATATATATATATATATATATATATATATATATATATATATATATATATATATATAAAGAGAGAGAGAAGTATTCAGTAAAATTGGAACGTAAAGAGAGAGAGAGAGAGAGAGAGAGAATTAATTTATTTATTGTCGTGTTATCATCCCTATTTATACACATACGAAACTTTGATTTTCCACACTCCATTATTTGAAAATCAAAGATTCTTTCATTGAGAAACTGAGCCACCCAATAATTAATGGGCATCCAACTCATTTATTATTCTTATCACAATACTTCCCTTGGATGACCATTTAGGATTATGCCTCGTTAAAACCTTACTAAAGAAAAATCCAATGGAAAAAAATTTTAGTGAAGGAAAAAGAGTACAAAATCCTTTGTGATGGGGACTGCCTCGTTAAAAACATTGTCAAGAAAAACCCAATAGGAAAAAATCCGACCAAGGAAAAAAGAGTACAGTCTCCACTTCTTGTCAACATCATTTAATATCTCGAAATTGGCGCATCCCAATCTCATACACCAATCTTTCAAAGGAGGATTTTAGGAGTGACTTTGTGAATAAATCTGCCAGATTGTCACTTGAGCGGATCTGTTGGACATCAATTGTCCCCTGATTTTGAAGATCATGAGTGAAGAAGAATTTAGGAGAAATATGCTTTGTTATATTACCTTTGATGTATCCGCCTTTAAGTTGAGAAATGAATGTTGTATTATCTTCAAATATGACAATTGGAGCTATCTTATGATCAATCAGTCCACATGATGACAGAATATATTGGATCAAACTCCTGAGCCAAAAACACTCGCGACTAGCTTCATGTATCGCTAGTATTTCAGCATGATTAGAGGGGGTTGCTGCTATCGTCTGTTTCATGAACCTCCATGATATAGTTGTACCACCATATGTGAATAGGTATTCTGTTTGAGATATCCCTTTATGTAGATCAGACAAGTATCCCGCATCTGCATAGCCAACTAATTGTGACTTGGATCCATAGGGATAAAATAATCTCATATCAACTGTTCCATGAAGATATCAAAAGATTTGTTTGATTTCATTCCAATGTCTTCTGATTGGAGAGAAACTATATCTTGCTAGTAAATTCACAGAAAATGATATATCGGATTTTGTATTATTAACAAGATACATTAGCGCTCAAATGGCACTGAGATATGGTACTTCAAGACTAAGGATATCTTCATTTTCTTCTTTAGGACGGAATTGATCTTTTTTCACATCCAAAGATCTTACGATCATTTGGGTACTCAAGGGATGTGACTTATCAATATAAAATCTTTTAAAGATCTTTCTTGTGTATGTTTTGATGAATAAAGATCCCCTTTTTTATATGCTCGATCTGTAGGCCGAGACAAAATTTAGTCATTCCAAGATCTTTCATCTCAAACTCTTCTTTTAGAGTTTTTATAATTGTTAGAATCTCTTTAGGAGTCTCAATGATATTTAAATCATCAATGTACACAACAATTATAATGAATCCAGATGCAGATTTCTTTATGAAAACACATGGATAGATATAATTATTCTTTAATCTATTTTTGACCAGATAATCAGTAAGACGATTATACCATATTCGTCCAGATTGCTTTAGACCATATAAAGATCTTTGCAATTTGACTAAGTATAACTCTTGCGAATATTCATTTGATGGTTTAGATATCTTTAGTCCTTCAGGGACTTTCATATTGATATCCCGATCTAATGAGCCGTATAAATAGGCTGTGACCACATCCATTAAATGCATAAGCAATTTATGATATGCAGACAAATTGACCAAATAACGCAATGTTATTGCATCCACTACAGGGGAATACGTTTCTTCATAATCTATACAGAGTCTCTGTGAAAAACCTTATGCTACAAGTCGAGTTTTGTAGCGTACAACTTCATTTTTCTCATTTCATTTTCTCACAAATGCCCGTCGATATCCAACAGGTTTTACATCTTCTGGTATACGGACTACAGGTCCAAAGACATCACGTTTTGTAAGTGAGTCTAACTCAGCCTTCATTGCTTCTTTCCATTTTGGCCAATCATTCCTTTGTCGACATTCTTCGACTGGTCTTGGCTCAAGATCCTTACTTTCATGCATGATATTTAATGCCACATTATATGCAAATATTTCATTGACAATTGTCTTATTTCGGTCCCATTTCTCTCCTGCAAAGACATAATTTATCGAGATCTCGTCATTTTCACAATTTTTAGGTACCTGAACGTCTTCTGGCGTTAAAACTATATCAAAATTTTGAACAACTGCAGGTATCTTTACTATGTCTTTTTCAACAGGAATATTATTTACCTCTTTTCTCTTTCGATGATTTTTGTTTTTGGAACCGACAAGCCTGCCACGCTTCTGGCGTGTATTTGCTTCGGTGGCAATTTGTCCAACTAGGACATCAATTCGAATTGGGGCATTTTTCACTGGTATATAAGACTTGATTATCCTCTTTGTATCAGAAAATGCATCAGGCAATTCATTTGATATTCTTTGCAACTGTATAATCTTTTGAACTTCTAGTTCACATTGCCCTGATCGAAGATCTAAATGCATCAAGGATGATGCATTCCAATTAAGTTCCTTTTCAGGAAGCTTATTCTCTCCTCCTAATGTTGAAAATTTTGATTCATCAAAATGACAATATGCAAATCGGGATTTAAATACATCTCCAGTTTGTATCTCAAGATACTTTACTATAAAAAGAGAATCATATCCAACATATATCCCCAATTTTCTTTGGGTCCCATTTTGGTGCAATGGAAACATATATCGCACACCCAAATATTCTTAAATGGGAAATATTTGGCTGTTGGCCAAAAGCTAATTGCATAGGAGAGAACTTATGGTAACTCGTTGGCCTCAAATGAATAAGTGCTGCGGCATGTAAAATAGCATGCCCCAAAACAAGGTTGGGAGATTTGTTCTCATAACTAAGGGTCTAGCAATTAATTGGAGACGTTTAATAAATGATTTTGCTAACTTATTTTGTGTGTGAACATAAGCTACTAGATGTTCAACACTTATTCCATTAGCCATACAATAAGCATCAAAAGGTTGGGAAGTAAATTCACCAGCATTATCAAGACGAATTGTTTTGATTGAATTTTCTGGAAATTGTACTTTTAATCGAATAATTTGAGCCAATAATCTCGCAAACGCCAGGTTGCGAGAAGACAATAAGCACACATGTTACCATTTCGAAAATAAGTCTATTAAAACCATAAAATATCTAAAAGATCCACATGGTGGAGGAATATGTCCACATATATTGCCTTGAATCCTTTCTAGGAATTCAGGTGACTCAAATCCAATATTTACTGGTGATGGCCTTAAAATTAACTTTCCTTGAGAAACATGTAGCATAACAAAATTCACTAGATTTAAGAATCTTCTAGTTCTTTAGTGAATGTCCATGGAAGTTTTGAATAATTCTCCGCATCATGGTTGTTCCCGGATGACCCAATCAGTTGTGCCAAGTTATGAATTCATTTAGGCCAGTAAACTTCTGGTTTATAGTGGCATGTGATTCAATTGCACTAATCTTGGTATAATATAGCTCAAATGATAGTGAGGATAACTTTTCTAGTATAATATTTTTATTTAAATAATGAGTTGTGATACATAAGTACTCATGATTTTTCTCATTCATAGTTTCAATATGATATCCATTTCGGCGAATATCTTTGAAACTCAACAAGTTTCTCAGAGACTTGGTAAATAATAGTGCATTATTTATTATGAATTTTGTTCCTCCATGAAACAAAATTATAGCTCTTCCGGAGCCTTCTATCACATTGCTTGAGCCAATAATAATATTAACATATTCTTCTTTTGGCACAAGATGTGTAAAATATATATCACTTTTGAGAATTGTGTGTGAACTTGCACTATCCGCAAGGCATACATCTTTATTATATATCCTTGCCATTTTCTTCAAAGATAAATAATAATAAAATGAGTAGTAATACATGTACAGTCAAATTGAATTCTTGATTGAAATTATTTTTCTAAGAAACAGTACACATAATGTCATATACTAAAATTTTATTTTAAAACTTGAGACATTTAAGATTTCAAAATTCATAAACATTAATATTTCATTATTTATTTACATCATATTTGAAACTTAAATACATAGAAAATAAAACTTAACAATAAGTTTCTTACATTATTTATTTACATGAATACTTTACAATCTCACATATTAAACTATTCCATCATTGATCAAATGACCAATATTTCTTTCACCATCCTCAAAGAAATCAGATACATTATAATGAGTGGTGGAATTTTCAGCATCATTTGAAACAAAATTTGTTTCCTTTCCTTTGTCATTCTTTTTTAAAGATGCTTAGTAAAAATCGACTAGGTGCATTGGGGTACGACAGGTACGCAACCAATGACCATTTCCACCACAACGGAAACACTTATCCTCTATTGATTTATTTTACCCAATATTTCTTTCTTTATCCCACTTTTGGTGAGTACTCTCTTTTGAACATAATTCCTTTTCCTTCCATAGTTTTTCTTGTTACTAAAGCCTTGCCATTTACCTCTTCTGGGGTAATGACTTGCCGCATTTACTTTAGAAAATAGGGCAGCACCAGCTGGGCGCGCTTCGTGATTTTTTAAAAGCAACTCATTGTTGCGTTCAGCAACAAAAAGGCAAGAAATTAACTCAAAATATTTTTTAAATCATTTTTCTCGATACTGCTACTGTAGGAGCACATTCGAGGCATGGAAGGTTGAGAAAGTTTTCTCCAACATATCATTATCAGTTATCTTTTTCCCACATAATTTCATTCGTGAGGTTATTCGAAACATTGCAGAATTATATTCATTTATAGACTTAAAATCCTGTAGACGCAAGTGTGTCCATTCATATCGGGTTTAAGGAAGTATCACCGTCTTTGATGATTATACCTTTCTTCAACGTCTTTTCACTTATCTGCAGGATCTTTTAATGTGAGATATTCATTTTTCAATCATTCGTCAAGATAACGACAAAAGAAACTCATGGCCCTGGCTTTATCATTCCGAGATACATTATTTTCAACCTTAATGGTATCTCTAAGATCCATTGAATCAAGATGGATTTCAACATCTAGTATCCATGATAAATAGTTGTTTCCAGATATATCAAGAGCATTAAATTTAAGATGAGAGAGTTTCGACATAATGAAAATTTATTACGTGAGTCTTCTAAAAATTTGATTAGAGTCTCGTGCTGATAACGTGTTGTAAAATAAATAAAAGATATACTAAATATAAAATAAAGATGTATAAATAAAAGACTCTGGTATTAATATAATTAGCTCAATAACAATAATTCATATATATATTTACTAATATTATATGTTGTAATGTATATGCATATAAAGAGAGAGAAGTATTCAGTAAAATTGGAACGTAAAGAGAGAGAATTGATTTATTTATTGTTGTGTTATCATCGTAGACTTAAGACCATCTCCAGTAGGGAACTCATTTTAATCCCTATTTATGGCCCACCTCTCATAAAAAGTAACTCCACGTCAGCTTTTGCATCATTACCAGTAAATAGGAACTCAAAAAATCTCTCTCTCCTCCATTAGAAGGAACTAACTTTAGTTCCTATTGTGGTCCCACATAATTAATTAATTAAAGTAATTAAAATTAATATAATTATTATTTTTTATAATAATATTATTTAAATTTATAAATTTAAAATAATTTAATATTATAAAATATTAAAATAAATAACTTAAATTTGGTTAGTATTTTAAATTTTATAAATAAAAATAAATAATCCAACTAAAAATTATTTTATAATATGTAAAAATTAAATTTATTTTTTATGTAAAATAAATTTAATTAATTATAATTTAATATAACAATATAAATAATATTTGATATTGATTTAACATAATTATTTATATTAATTATAATTTAATATAACTAATTATTAAATAATTAATATAAATAATTAATTAAATAGATATATAAATATTTAATATAATAAATTATTATAATTATTAATAAATTAATTATAATTTAATTATTTAATATATATTTAATATATTTTTTATTTTTTTTATTAACTTACCACATGGCATGATTTTATTGGTTGTTGCAAGTCCCTGTTTAGAGGGACTCTCAACCTTGATCCACGTGAAGAGTCCTCCTTCCTTTTTCACTCCAATGGTACTTGAGTCCCTATATGTCAGAAAAGGAACTCTATTTCTTAGCATTGGAGTTGCTCTAAGTCTCTATTGATACACATACGAAACTTTGATTTTCCACACTCCATTATTTGAAAATTAAAGATTATTTTATTGAAAAATTGAGCCACCCAAGAATTAATGGACATCCAACTCATTTCTCATTCTTATCACAATAAAATTATATTTGAAAGTTCACATTGCTAAAAAAAATAATTCGAAAAAATATCACGACAAATAAATTTTTGAAAAAGTTAAAAATGTGATAAAAAATTACATATTAAAAATATATTTAAAAAAAAATTTAGAAATAATATTTTAATATAATTTTTTAGCAAGCATCATTAAAAAATAAAATTTGTTCTCCTCAAAATTTTATAATTTATGTCAAGTCATTTTCTTAATTTTTTTTATTGTAAGTCACTAAACTTTTGAAAAATAAAAAAAATTACAATCAAATTTTATTCTAAATTTTTTAAATATTTTTAAATATTTATTCAAATATTAATACAAAAATTTAGATTAAATAAATAAATTATTTATTAAATATATTTTTTTATCACTTATAAAATATATAATATTTATTAATTTTTTGTTACATTTTCAGATTATTTTAAAATTATTTTTTTAATAATATCTTTTAAAAAATTGTGTGTCAGGATTTAAAATCTTTTAGATAATAAATTGATAGATAACTCTTAAAAATACAACAAATAGGAGTGGAAGTAAACAAATAACCCACTCCAAAATAAAAAAGAAAAACAAAAACAAAAGCCAAACAAAATTCTACGATAAATTTCGATCAATATCTTCTGCGTAGGGTTCCTCTCTCTCTCTCTCTCTCTCTCTCTCTCTCTTCCGTTTCTCTCTGATCCAAATCGAAGCCATTTTTTGTTCTCATGTACTCGATTCTCAGCGCAGGTCTTCGCCCTTCTTCGTCTTCTCCCAATTCCACTCGTTGAAGTTTCTATCTTTTTGACAATTTACCCTGCTTTTCATGGTGGATATGGATGTCTTTGGAGCTGGGGGTAATCTTGGAGGAGCTCCTACCACAGAGGATCTTAGGCAATTAGGGGGTGCTTCCTCAGGTTCGCTTCACCTTCTTGGATTCAAATTTCCCCTTTTATTGGTGTTTATTTTGTTCAGCTTTTGTTCCTGTAGATCTGGTCCGTTTTAGCCACTAATTTGATTTGAAGTATGGGAAATTTGATGCATGATTTACTACGGTGTTAATGAAATTGGTCTGTTTTGTGCCCTAAAGGTGTTTATTTTCTGAGTTATATATTCAGTTCACAGAAGCTCAATTATCAGCCATTTAGTTTGGGGTGTCATGGTCTGCAAGGTATAGCTGAACCTGGAGATTGTGGTAGAGTTGATAGTTCTGTTGATTAATGGCCCTTTGTAGTTAGAATTTACGGGTTGATAGTTCTGCTGATTAATGGTCCTTTGTGGTTAGAAGTTACAAGTTAGTAACGAAAATGTATAGAAGACAGTAACAATTCAGAGTGAAGAGATAAGGTTTGGAGAGCCTTAGCACATATATTCATTCTGTCTTCCCATAGGCTCTTTTTTTTTCTCTATAGTTCTGGGCTTGCCCTCTGACCATATTTTGCTTAGTAGTTTTTGAAGTCACTGAAGTGTAAGTAAAATATTTTTGTATGTGTCGGGATTGAGGATTAGCGTTTGAGCATTCGTTAATGCGAAGTAGAAGGACAACCTAGTTTGGTTTGTGCGCACATACAAACACAACCATAATCTGGTCAGTCTTGCAAATTTCCTTAAGCATTGGAAGCTTGTTAGAACTGAATAGCAACTGGAAAACAATTTTGATTTTGTTACACAATTTTTTCTTTTTTATTAAAAATTATTCACTTTGTTTTCTTTATTAATTTTATGCTATAAGATGAGTTGCCCTTAAGGTCTATATTATGTATATAATATCTGCTCAACAGCTCAAGTAGTGCAATGTTAAGCTACTGTCTATATAGGCTGTGAATTTTGGATTTCTTCTGGATCAAAGTATCTACTAACATCTCTTTACTTTTACTTTTGGATTTTTTATATATTGTTTTCCTGGGTTTGAAGAATTTGGAAGAAGTTTTTTGACTCATACTTTTGTGTCGTGCAGAAAATGCAGTATTTGATGCATCACAATATGACTTTTTTGGAAAAGATTTTGTTGAGGAAGTGGAGTTGGGGGGTTTAGAAGATGAAGATGGTGAATTGCCTCCTGTTGGATTTGATGAAGAGGAGGAGATTTTTTTCAATAGAGAAGAGGTTAGGTGTCTGCATATTTATTTCTACATGATGCCATTCATCTTAAAATAACTGTGATCTAGTTTGCATAATTTGTTCCTTAAATAATGTTTTTGGATTTTGTGAGTAGACACTAAACAGTATGTGCAATTTTCCTTTTGCATAACTGGTTGTAATGTTTTTTCTTTTTTCTTTTTCTTTTTCTTTTTCTTTTAACATTGTAAGTGTTATACTTATCTTTTTGCAATTCCTGCTTCTTGTACTTGTTCATAAGCTAATGATGTATCTATTATTGATTTGCTCCTTTTAAATGGTTGTTAGACTTGATATATCAATCCAATTGTTTTGCTATACTTAATGGAGCTAAACTGATACAGTGAATTCTCCTGGACAAAGGGATGGAATTACAACTTACAAAAGTACATAAGTCTTTGATAAAGCATGGTTTCATTTGTTTTGCATACTTCTAAATTTTTTGGTCATTGTTTCATTGGTGGTTCTGGAAACCAAGGAAGGAATTTAAATGGAGATCTCCCTCCTTCTTAGCATAAGTGATTTGTTTTGTCCTATCTCACTTTCCTTGCACGATTTTATCTCCTTTTTGGTCAGTTCTTGTTGCTCAATGTTGGTAGAAGAAATGTATATACCCCCCCCTCCCCGGGCCGTCCCCATCCCCATCCCCCCAGGGCTTTTGGGCGGGCGGGCGGGCGCAATCATGGTCAAAATCTTTCTGGACAATTTTTCTTTGATTACATAAATATTAGGAAATAACAAGTTCATTAATGGCTGTTCTTTTTCTGACTGAATAGTTACTTAAGCACACCTGAATGGTTGAAAAAGATATTGCTTGGAGGTTTATTCTTTCTGTAATTAACACTCATTTTTGCATTGCAGGGTGACGATTTAAGATCTACTTCAGAGGTTGATGATCTCACAACAACATTTTCAAAGGTTAGATTATTCAGCATTTGTGCTTCATGTTTATTCTTGATGCAGGACATTTTTTAGATTAGTTGGCCAAAACATTGGCACTTAACATTTATATCAACCTATTTGGATTGGCCAATTTAGTAACATAAAGGGAGGAAGAAAAGGAAATCCCAATGCATTGCTATGTTATGATGTATGAATCATCTCTCCTCTCCACAAGGAACAATAGTGACTGGTAATTGTGGAATATGAACTAAGGAGGATGATGTTTTGCATTAGTTTCGGTAAGAAAGTTTTTGAGAGAGCAAGTTCTATGGGAACAAGGGTATGTAACGTTTAAACAATAGCATGAGTATTATTATTCTACAATTTCACTCCTCAACTGTCACGTTTGATGAATGTAATATCAGAGGAATATGTGGAATGCAGCCAAGGTTTTGTTTCCGTGTTAAATAATGGGTTTCTTTAGAAGAAAGAGTTACACAGGGAAGGTGTTTGAGAACGATGTTAATTGTCTGTTTCTTCACTACAATGCTAATTAGTAGTTGCCTGTTAATAGTGTATATGTTGTTGGCTTATTTTAAATAGCTTTATGTTGATTGACACTGACCTTAGGTTCTTGTCTTATTTCAGTTGAACAAGGATGTTAGTGGGTCAAGTGCTGGACTCATTGGTGAACATGGATCAAGAGAAAGTGAGTTGACGAATTATATAATTTGAAACAAATAGGGGAATGACCAACTATCTAATATTTACGAGGAATGACCAGTTATGGATTTATTATACATATTAAGAGTGACGTGCTCCTTCCTAACCTGTAATTTGTTAAAAGTTCTTGCATCCCTTCCTTCCATACTGACCACCACCACCACAAAACCTCCTTATATTTATAATATATTGCACAAATAGCCCTAAATGCTATGTGGCCTGCGCCTGACCCATCTGTTAACTGAGCAATGTATTCTTCAATGTCTCTTGTCAAATGTCTTTCTATTATTTAACATGATATAATTAGAAAAGGAGGGCATATTTATTTGGTGCTGATGAAGTTAAGGTTCATTTCATTGGCTATAACCATTCAAGTCAAAGTTCTTCTATAATAAAATTAAAATTAATCTTATCATGAACACTGCCTTACAAGCACCCCATTAGGTTATGCCATGATTTAATCAGAACAGGTTTGTGTTAATGAAATGTGATTCATGTTGTTGGCTAGATGTATTTGAAAGACCATATTGTCAACTGTATTACTCTTCTTTCCTTAGTTGATCCATTTATGTTAATTTGGGTTTCTTTGTGTCTAGATTCATCTGCTGCTGAACGGGCACATAGGGATGATATTTATAATTGGTATGATCAGCATGATTATGACAGTGAAGGTGGTCAGGATCTCAAAAGATGGTCATCACAACCACATAATTCATTGGCTCTGTTACAAGAGTCTAAGGGCTTGTTGTATAGAACATCCTCATATCCTGATCAGCAGCAACATCAACATTTTTCTAGTGAACCAATTATGGTGCCAAAATCTTCTTTTTCTTCTTATCCTCACTTTGGTGGCATGCAACAACAAGATTCCCCAAATCAGAGCATGGGCCATCTGAATATCCCATTTCATGCTGGTGGGTCACAGATGCCAATGTCTTCACCTAATCAATCTCATTTGCCTAACTCCCAGATCCCATTGGCTGGCCTTTCCCATGGGTCTCATTTTGGTGGGAATTTGCATCAGTTTCCTAGTGGATCTCCTGTTAATAATCGAATGCCGAATCAATGGCTCAACCAAGGTGAATTATATTCTGGAGATCCTCCCAACATTCTGAACAATTTATTGCAGCAGCAATTACCTCTTCATAATGGATCAATACCTCCTCACTTAGTGACTCAGATGCAGCAGCAGCAACAGCAACAGCAGCAGAGGATGCGTCCCCCTCAGCCTTCAACAGGATATTTACCTGGTTTGCAGTCCCATTTATTTAACCCTAGTATTTCCTCAGGTTTACCCTTTGATCAGATGGCTGGGCTAATGGAACTAAGGGATCAAATACCAAAATCAGCTCAAAGAGGTAGACAGAACTTTCGGTTCCCCCCTCAGGGTTTTGATATAAGTAACATGAAGAGTAATATCGGATGGCCTCGATTTAGGTCTAAGCATATGTCAACTGAGGAAATTGAGAATATTCTGAGAGTGCAGCTTGCAGCAACTCATAGTAATGATCCATATGTAGATGATTATTACAACCAAGCCTGTCTTGCGAAAAGATCAGCAGGTGCTAAGCTGAGGCATCACTTTTGTCCAAATCAAATAAGGGAACTCCCTCTGCGAGCCTCTACTAATACTGAACAACATGCATTTCTTCAGGTTGATGCTCTAGGAAGGGTTCCTTTCTCATCAATCCGGAGGCCCCGTCCTCTTCTAGAAGTTGATCCTCCAAATTCCTCTCCAGCTGGTGGCAATGAGCAAAATATATCAGAGAAGCCCCTTGAAAAGGAGCCAATGCTTGCAGCAAGGGTCACAATTGAGGATGGTCTTTGTCTTCTTCTTGATGTAGATGATATTGATCGTTTCCTACAGTTTAATCAGCTTCAGGATGGTGGAATTCAGTTAAAACGGAAGCGGCAGAGTCTTCTGGAAGGACTTGCAGCATCACTTCAGTTAGTTGATCCACTGGGAAAGACTGGACATACAGTTGGGCTTGCTGCAAAAGATGACCTTGTGTTTCTCAGGATAGTTTCTCTACCCAAGGGTCGGAAGCTTCTTGCTAAGTATCTTCAGCTGCTTTTTCCAGGTGGTGAGCTAATGCGAATTGTGTGCATGGCAATCTTTCGTCATTTGAGATTCTTATTTGGTGGTCTTCCCTCAGATCCAGTTGCTGCAGAAACTGTAAGTAACCTTGCAAGGGTTGTTTCAAAGTGCATCCGTGAAATGGATCTTGGTGCACTAAGTGCTTGTCTAGCAGCAGTTGTTTGTTCTTCTGAGCAGCCTCCTCTACGTCCACTTGGAAGCCCTGCTGGAGATGGGGCTTCCCTTGTTTTGGTGTCTGTGCTTGAGAAGGCAACTGAACTTCTGACTGATCCTCATGCTGCTAGCCATTATAATATTGCAAATCGTTCCCTTTGGCAGGCTTCATTTGATGAATTCTTTGGCCTTCTGACCAAGTATTGTGTGACCAAATATGACAGTGTCATGCAATCATTGCTTGTTCAAGGTATACCAAATATGGGTGGTATTGGCTCAGATGCTGCCAGAGCTATTAGTAGGGAAATGCCAGTTGAGCTCTTACGGGCCAGTCTACCCCACACTGATGATCGCCAGAAAAAGCTATTGCTTGATTTTGCTCAGCGCTCTATGCCCGTAGTTGGATTCAACAGTAATGGTGGCGGTAATGACGGCCATGTGAACTCGGAGTCAGTGCTGAGTTGATTATAATCCAGATTCCTGAAGGAGATTGTCTTCAAAGTAAAAAATGGCACCAAATCACATGGGGACAACCTTATGCTTCTAATTATTTCAGAGCAATTTCTGCTGTGGAAGTATCAGGTTCATCTGCCTTGGAAGTCTTGGCCTCTTATGTTTTACTTGTTATATTGCTGATTTGCCATGTAGAATTTTGTGACAAATTTGCAATCAGGCCTATTGTGTATTATGATAAACTTGGCTTGATATGTTCCTCTTGTCTTGTCTTTTTCTTCTGACGGGGGAGCTTCCTGTTACGGGGTTGGTGGTCTTCTAGAGAGCATGTAGTGGGGTAGTATGTGCAGGATTAGGTGTAAGTTGGGATTCCCATGGTCTTTTAATATTATCATACAAAGGCATGGGGATGGTTGTGTCCATACCCCATATCTACCTTTATAGGTAACATCCAAATTGAAGTGGCAACTGAGGGTGCACCAATCTAACCACTGAACTAGGTGGTGGCATGACAAGCTTTTCTGAACCGTAGATGATGGGGTTGGTGCGCCTAGGAGGAATAAATTATGGTAAACCTTGTTCCATGGTATTCTGGTTTTCAACTTATATTTTCCTTCCCTTGGACCGGTCAATTGGTGTAGTTTTTGTATCATCACTTGCTTCCCATTAGATTGGACTAATATATTGGTCTATTTTCTTGTCTCCATGTTTGTCTTGGATTACATGTTTAATTTCTATGATTTTTTGGCCATGACCAAATACATCAAATTTTGAATATAATGCAAATGCAGTTTTGAAGATGTTGTGGTCTCTGGAATCTTAACCAACAGTTAGCTCCAGGGATTTAACTGCCATGATGCCACCATGGGGTTCCTTGTCTAAAATCAACTATTTTCATGCAAACATTATTTTTGGGTGGGTGAACGAGTGTTACTCTTTAATTGCCAATATATGGATATGTTTATAGTCACTGTTAAGTTTGTATCCACCTACACTTCTCATATATCATCATCAATGGAGGTAAAGAGAAGAGTACACAATAAAGCTTTATCCTACTATGTAATAGAAGAGCATATTGTTTATCACACTTACGTAAATAGAACATATTGTACAAAAATAATAGACGGGCATAAAATGGACGACATGATTATGATTTCTTTTTTTTGATAGATTATGAAGATTATTATCTCTTTCCATACGAGAAAATTATGTTCTCAATGAGCAGCATTCAGTTTAGGACAAAATGCATATGGACATGACTCTCTAATTATGACGAACATAGAATATTGCAAGAATATATAACATCTAATAACCGATCATAACAACTTAGAATGGTCGATGGGGTCAACGATTAACATACCATTCATCATGGGATAACGGTTAATGAATGGTATGTGCATAATATATAGATTAGGCGATGGCTTTAAATCTTGAGCAAATTAAGTTACTGTAGGTGGTTGTGCTTAACAAATACAAAAATACATTGTCTGACCTATGATCCATCATCACTCATGTTCGCATTTAAAAAAAAATGACTTAGTAACAGTTCAATTCACGTGTTATTATAAAAAGCGTAAATAACCATTTCTAACTATGATTCAAGTATTAACAAATTTAGCCATAGAAAAAAACAAAACTAATGTATTCATAAAAGATAGATTTTAGTCCATAAAACTAACTAAAATCTAAAAAATTATTCAACATTTTTAAATTATCTTGACGCCGGGACGTCGTTAGTGTCACCAATCTTGATGAGGTTAACAACCCCACTATGGTGAAAGTAGCTATAAATTCATTTTGGTTGGCTAAGCCAAAGATGCATCTCTTATTCTCAGAGTCTAGAGAAAAATAAACAAACAGCTTATTTTATATTAAAAAAAAAAACTTAAACTCTATTTCATAAATAAAAGGTAGATGAGTTATTTATACTAGTAAAAGAAGGAAAAATCTTCATAACACAAAGTTCACTATCCTAAATAATATGGGACTTGTATTCCCTTATTAGAATTAACTAACATAATTAACCTACTAACTCTACTTGTTCCTGCGTCATATTTTTTTTTTTACCAAATTTAATTTCAGGTAAAGTACTTAGATAAACCAAATGCAGCCTTATATCACCCAAATCAAAATTTGATACATGTATATCTCAAAGAAATTCTTTACGTAAATCGAATTAGAGTAATTTGAATTACAAATTCTAGTAACAATTTGAATTAGGTTGTATAGATTTACTAGAGAAGGTTTTGATTTCAACCAAATCGAATTAGGCAATTTAAATTTACACTTCCGCATGTAAATCGAACCAAGCTGAGTAGATTTAATAAACCACGCGATTTTGAAACTGTTCATAGTAATTTGAATGAGACTAGTTCGAATTAGCCAATAGTTTTGTGCCCATTCGAATTAGGTGGTTTCGATTTACTCAATACTAAATCTAACCAGTCTAATTTGATTTATATAGGATGGAAGACTTTATATAAAGGTGGAAACTCAAGTGTAGTCGACTTCACGTGAAGTTAATACCTAAGAGCCGTTAGATGATTTGACTGATTTGATTAAATTTTTATTTAACGACTCTTAGATATCAACTTCACGTGAAGTCGACTTCACCTGAGTTTTTACCTTATATAAATCTAGCTGTTTGGATTTACATGCCATTAATTTATTAGAGTGATTTGCCCTAATAATAATAATAATAATAATACATATTCAAGATTACAAAAGATTATTTTCTATAATATTTTTGAAGGAAAAATAATAAATATTTATAGAATAATTGAATACGTGCTCACAGTAAAATAATATTGAATATTATATTATTATGATTTTATTTTAATTATTTAAATATTAAATTTTATAATTTAACATTTTTAATTTACTTAAATTATCATTATTAGGCCATGAACAAAAATGAATATTTAAATGTAAAATTGAAATTAATATCCAAAAACCAATAGTAAAAAATACAACCAGTTAAAAAGAATTATTATCCATCTCATACAAAATTTTATACTTATCCGATAGAATTATTATTATTATTATTATTATTATTATTATAGAAACAGTTAGATGGTGATATTTACTTCTAGGTAAATAGATTCATTTAGATTTTACTATCTCAAATCTATATAGATAATTGAGTACATGTTCAAATAATTCAAATTTTAAATATTTAATATATAAATAATTCAGTATACGTTAAAAAAAAAGTTGAGTACTAATGCATTCATTCTAAATCCATTTATAAAATACATACTTGGTATTTATAAGTGATAAGTAATATAATATATTTTAAAATTAACAAATTAATTAATTCTATTATAACATAGTGAAACAATGTTAATCTAATCGTTGTTTTAGTACAAAGGTCTCATAAAAACATTAAGCAGATCTTTATCCCACTAAATCGAATTATCCTGCCTTCATTTATATGTGTTGCTGAAACAATAATAAATATGCTTATCCTAATTTGATTTATGCGTTTTGATCTCCAACAAGATAAATCAAATTAAGCTATTTCAATTTACTTAAAAATATATCATTACGCATAAATCTGACTAGTCTTATTCAATCTACATGTGCATGTATAAATTGATATTATCTGTTTTGATTTATGTGTAGCTAAAACTCACCTAATAAATCTATTTAGTCTAATTCGATTTATTACTAAAATTTATAAATCTAATTATCCTAATTCAATTTATATAAAAAATACTTTTGGCACGTATCATTTTTTACTTTAAATGATATTGATAATATTTGCATGCATTTAGTTTATTTAAGTATTTTATCTTTTAATTTCACAGCTTCTTTTCCTCTTCCTCTTTTTCTTCTACCACCACATTTACTTTTTGAAAAACACAAAGCTTTTGAAAAAAATGTTTCGTAGAGAGAATTCTGCCACAATTGCCCCACCTACCCCTCTGCCCACAATCCGAACTCACTATTCTCTTTTCCAAATCCTTCAATGAAGGTAGAATTCAAATAAAATCCTACATGCACACCAATAAGCTACAAAGCTCACAAAACTGCGGAACCAATAGCCACCACTACAACCCTTGATCATGAAGCAATGAAGCTCCAACCTTTGCAACAAAAAGGTAGAATTCAAATAAAATCCTACATGCACACCAATAAGCTACCAATAAGCTACAAAGCTCACAAAACTGCGGAACCAATAGCCACCACCACAACCCTTGATCATGAAGAAATGAAGCTCCAACCTCTGCAACAAAAGGTTCTCTTTTCGGAAAACTTTCAGAGTTTCACACACCCAAAAAAAGATCTGGAACACCAGAACCACAACAAGAACACGTTTTGGGATTGTTAAGAGGTGGAAAGAGGGAAATTGGAGTCTTTGGAGTCGATGAGGGAGTTGCCGGAATAAAGATGGAGGCGATGAAAGTGAGAGGGGGTGGTAGGTAAGTTGATGAAAGCTGTGTGTGGTGGTAAAAGAGGAAGAGGAGTTGTTAAATTAAATTTAGTAAAAGAGTAATTTGAAAATTTCAAATAATTTTTTAAATTTTGATTAGTTTTGTCAATGGACTCTATTTTTCACGAGTACATTGTTAGTTATGTTTTTTCATGAACAAATTTGTTAGTACTTGAATCTTTCGTGGTTAAAAATTATTATTTACTTTAATATAAAAGCATCGAAATTCATCTTATATCAAAGCTGAGAGTACAAAATTTTAATGAGAAAGTTCCTCTTATGAACATGCTTTATTATTTATAAAAAAAACCCAAAAAAATGGGACCTCATAGAACGGTATGTTTTCCCCTCCTGTAACACCTGTTCGACGATGGGGGCTTTCACTAGGTTGTATTACAACTCAACACTACGAACAAAGGCACCTTAAGATGTGTGTCATAGCTATAAAATTAATAAAGAGAAACTCCTAAGAATTGAATGGATAGTACGACATTATTATAACCACTATATACTATCCAGGTAAGTTCCCTAATACCATTTGAATTTATCTTCTTCTATTGTCCATGGTCTTCTTGATTTTTCATCTTTTTTCCATGACTTGTTCTGCAGCTGAAAGAAAGAAAGATATATTTTCAGCATCTGTTTAACAAAGTAGGATGCAAAAACAAACCAAGGCAATGCTATGAACAAATATATCCAAGTCAAATAAAATGAATGTGAAAGGACTTGGTTAATTATCATCACATCATCACCCTGAATGATGAAAAATCTATCTCAACAACCTTAACCACAAAATTAGTCTATAAATGTCATGAGAGAATTTCCCTGGTGATAATCAATTTCAAAGAATTCATTAACACCATCGAATATAACACATTCCATAATAGCTGAGGCAGATTGAAAGTGTTGGCGGATTCTCTGGAAATAAAATCATAGAAAGAAAACCTGAAAGAATAGTAAAATCAAATCATAAAAGTGACATTGAAAACCTGAAATCCATAAATATATTCATCTCAGGAACACCAGTCTCTTGCATTCTGGAACATGCGCAACCACGGGCTAGGACCCTTCTTGTCCACATCCCAATGCTTCGGATACCATGGAAACTGCCACATTAAGAAGCAACGCTCTGGATGAGGCATCATAGCAAGATGCCTCCCATCTGGAGAACAAATAGCAGCTACCCCCAAAGGAGAGCCATTCACATTGAAAGGATATGTCTCTGTTGGATTGCCATCATCATCACAATATCTTATAGGAGCTAAATCTGAATGAACTGCGCGATCCAACATGCCTTTATCTGGGAAATAAGCCCTTCCCTCACCATGAGCAGCCCATACCCCCAATGTACTACCTTCCATACCTTTGAACATTATAGCCGGCGAATCCTTTATTGTCACGCTTGTAAAGCGGCATTCAAACCGTCCTGATTCATTGTGAATGAACCTTGGCTGTGATAGGTCGCCGCCATTACCGAGAACGCCCCCAACCTGCGGGCCTGGTACCCATCCCAACAATGCCATTAGCTGACAACCATTGCATACACCAAGACTGAAAGTGTCAGGACGGTTGTAAAACTCCTGGAATTGTTTCAAAACGGACTCATTGAATCTAATGGAAGCAGCCCAGCCTTTTGCAGAATCAAGTACGTCTGCATAGCTAAATCCACCAACAAACACGATCCCACGGAACTCTTGCAAAGAGATGGCCCCATTAAGAAGGTCAGACATGGTAACATCCCATGGTTCAAAACCAGCAGCATGGAATGCTGCAGCCATTTCTCTGTCTCCGTTGCTCCCTTCTTCTCTAATCACCGCTACTTTAGGTTTAACAGTTGCAGACAAATACTTATCATCAGTGAAGGAAGGCGTAAAGGACAGCTTCCATGAGGGCTCATATCGATGTTTCAGCCCTTCTTTCTCCATTTCTACACAAGCTGCCAGCCTTTGGAATTTCTCTAGCTGGAAGCTGGTTTCTTCCCACATATCCCGAAGGAGGGTAGTTTCTTCTTTCAAACAACTTACCCCATCAACCTTAACTTCTATGGATGGAGCAATAGTAACTTGACCTATGATCTCAGCCGAAACCCCCACTCCATTCAATCTGTTCATTACTATGGACAAATTTTTCTTGCTTACCTCAATAACCAACCCAAGCTCTTCCGCATAAAGTGTTTGGAAAAGGCTCTTTCCTCGTGAAGTCAAGTCCAAAGTAAATCCACGATTACCAGCAAATGCCATCTCTAAGGCACAAACTAGCAGCCCACCATCACTGATATCATGACCAGCAGAGATCAGCTCATCAGTAATAAGGTCTTGCACACCTTCAAAGACCTTTTTAAGGTACGGAACATCATCAAGATCAGGACACTCATCCCCAACTTGATCAAATGCCTGTGCAAGAGCAGATCCACCTAATCGCCTCTTTCCTTTTGATAAATCAATGTGAAGCAAAACACCATCGTCTTCAAGTTTCAAATCTGGTGTCACTGTTTTTGTTATGTCAGGACAAGTAACATAAACACTAATTACAAGATTTCCAGGAGCCTTGACAACTTCTCCAGCATGAGCTGCCATAGAAAGGCTATCTTTCCCTCCATCAATAGCGATACCAAGTTCAATCATTGCTTCAGACAAAGATATGGCAGCATCATACATGTCAGCTCCTTCTCCATCAAGCTTGGCAGCATACATCCAATTACCACTTGCCTTAACATCAGAAAGGGAAGTGACCTTTGCCCATACAAGATTTGTCAGTGCTTCTCCAACAGCTAATCTTGCCATTGCTTTGGGGTTTAACAACCCTTTGATTGGCTGTTCCCCAATGGCACATGCACCTCCAGTTACACCAGTAAAAGTTTGAGCTGTAACAGCAACATCGGCAAGGGTAATCTGCAAAGGGCCAACTGTTTGCTGCTGGGCCACAAGACCAGTGACACACCTATCAACTTTTGTTGTTAAGAAGCGCTTTGAACAGACAGATGGCAAACTCAATACCCTCTTCAAAGAATCTATTACAGTGGTCCCAGGGGCAATATCAAGTGGTTCCCGCTCATGAACAACCCGATGAAATTCAAAAGATTTCTTCGGCATGTCACCAAGGACTTTCTCCAGTTCAAGATCCACAGCAGGGGGAGGTGGAGGAAGTCCTTCTGATAGACACTTCTGAGTTGCTAAGCTATCCACTAATACAACACGTCCATCGCCACTAATAGTACCAATCACAGCCATTGAAACCTTTTCCCTTTTACAGATAGATTGTAAGAGCTCACGACTTTCAGGCTTCACCAAGATTGCATCTTGCTCCTGATACTCAGCACCCCAGATTTCCAGAACAGACATTGTATGATCACCGACCACAATGGCTCGAACATCTATCTCAGCACCCTTTGGATATATAATTTCCTTTACAACATTGCAGTTACCACCAGCTCCTTGATCGTGAATGCTGATAATTGGATTTTTATCCCCCATCTCAATACAGGCACGGACAAGACGATATAGCTTCTGTGACATCTCAGCATCCCCACGTTGTACAGCATTGAAATCAAGCTCTGCATCATTTTGCCCACTGACCATACTTGAGGCTGCCCCACCTCCCATTCCAATACGATAAGCAGGACCTCCAATCTTCACAACCAACATTCCAATTTCAGGATCTCCCTTTGATATATGATGGTGGTCAATCTGCCCAATTCCTGCACTAAACATGATTGGCTTTAACCATTCCCGCCTATCTCCACTAGGAAGTCTCATTCCAAAAGTTCTACAGAAGCCCTGGATCAAGGGCTCCCCAAATTTGTTCCCATAGTCTGATGCACCATTACTAGCATCAATAAGGATCTGGAGAGGTGATGCCAAATTTGAAGGATATGTAAAAGATGGATCTTCCCACGGAGCATAAAACCCAGGTGTGTTAAGATTCCCAACACAATAACCAGCTGTAGCTGCTTGGACAAAAGACCCCCTTCCTGTTGCATGTGTATCTCTAATGCGACCTCCTGCACCTGTTTCTGCACCAGGATAAGGTGCCACTGCACATGGGAAATTATGTGTTTCAGCTGTAAACAAGATATCTAAATCACGTGATATCAGGTTTAATTGGCATGATGAACCAGGTTCAACAGGTCGTAGCTGTTTTACTGGAAAACCCCTGATTGCACTCGAGTTATCCTTGAAGCCAATAACGGAATTATTTGGATTTGCCTGTAAAGTACTTTTCACAATTTGCATAAGAGTTCTATTCATGAGCTGTCCATCAATAAAAATCTTTCCGGTGAAAAACCAGTGCCTGCTATGCTCGCTGTTGGACTGTGCAATGTCAAATAACTCCACATTTGTTGGGTTACGCTTTATGTCTTCTTTGAAAAGTTTAGTATAGTATTCTAGATCCTGCTCATCAAAGGCTAAACCCATCTTTTGATTAATCTCTTCTAGTGCCTTTCTACCCTTCTCCATAACAGGAATATAACGAATCTCCTCTGGAACAACATTGGTCTCGAAGGATGTTAACTTCTGAGTATAAACACATTCAGTCATCCTGTCATGTACCATAGATGCGAATTCACTGATTTGGTGATCCTGCAATTCACTTGTAGTGTACAACAAGTACCTCCTTGATCGTTCCAAACGGGTAACTTCAGTCAAACCACATGCTTGGCAAATGGCCACTGCATTTGAAGACCATGCTGTCGTAAACGACAACCTCGGGCCAACCTCTATTATGACAGTCAAGCCCTCCTTCCCCCTTTTGTCGAGAAAGCTATCAGTGCCCAGATTCTCAGGCTCAAAAGTTTCTTGGAGAAGCCATTTAAGGACTGAAAGCTTCATGCTTGAAAGTTGTGAAACAAGGCCAATATTATAACATTGCTCTGTCTGCAGATCCACAATCTGATTAGAGATTTTTGTTTGAGCATCCCTGAGAAGTTCAGCAGCTGCATTTTCTTGAATAAACGGGACACGATACAAATGAAAGACTTCAGAGGCAGGCTTCTCAACCAAGCTAGGTTGCTCCTCTACTGAACTTGTCACAGCCCCTGAAACCACGGCTCTAGGGTTTTCCTGTGCTTGGCACCTTAAAGAAGAAGCTCTCCAAGTTGAACCTTGGGCCCGCCTCCTATTCCCAAGTGTACCCCAAAGCAAATGACTTCTTTGCTTCTGAGACTTCTTCACCAAAAACAAAGATTGCCTGCAGGTACCCTGAGACCAAAACCACCAAGACACAAACCACATAAACACCAATAGCATCACATATGCCAAATTAAATAAGCGTAATTAATTGGTCAATCAGAGACAGTATTCAAACTGAAAATTAAAACAAGCTCATGTTTGGTCTATTGTTTGATCCAATGGAAATGGAAATCTTCAGTTTGAAACTAAAAATCATGTTAAAATATATCGCAACATGATGTTACCAAAGTTGCTCAAATAAGCTAAAACTGATTACGTAGCTTCTATGTTACTACAGCAAACAAAATGCACAAAACAAAGAGCATTGTTATATCATGATGCTTAACCAAAAAGCGGCAGTAAAATCAAACCTGAAGGAATTCAGACACCCCAATATCCTTAACACCCGCCATGTCCTTGATCAAGTTAGAAAGCTGTGAACAGGAAATTGAAAAAAGAAAATAAGAAAACCTCAAGAAGTGATCATGATCATATTTTCATTCCTCAAGATCAGATATTTACAATATAGCAGCTATAGAGTGAGAAGCTGACTAGTCAGTGAAGTGACGTGCCAGCGGCTGGCAAAGAGGGAGAGCGCCACCTCCCGCGGCTGCAGCAGAGAGACCACAACACGTAACTGCCCTGGTCTGAAGCCTGAAAACACCATATCAACAACCGTTATACAGCAGCAAGAACACCACCACATATTTCCAGTTAGGGGTTTTTTTTTTTGAAAAACAAAAGGTACAAATAAACCATACAGCAGCAACAACACATGCTTGCATTATATTCAACAACGTTCATATAAAAGTTCAATTCAAAATACGGTGAATAAATATTTGCTCCGCATTGTGTTACAGTCACTGGTGCTATCATTCAATAAGCAAGCAATCGATATTTCAACAACTCCAATCACCAATGGCAAAAAACAATAACAATAATAACAATAAAAATAAATCCAGATTAAAAGAAAAAAAACCTGGTGTGCACTTGCTGGAGTTGCTGTTTGCTTTGCGGCTGTGGTGTGAGATTAGATACGGAGGGTGGACCTGGTGCCTTCGTCGGCGACGGCTAGTGGTGAGTGGAGGGAGGTGGCTGAGAGGGTGCGGCGTGTGTTAGTGTTTTGAGTGAGACACCAAAACCCTGCTAAATGCTTTTCTCAGGTCTCTTCGGATTATAAATTATTCAACTGTGAAAATTAAATATTTATAATTTATAATATAAATAAATAAATAATAATTTATAATTTATAATATAAATAAATAAATAATAATAAATAAAAGAGCATTTAATTAACGGATGAGACCAATTGAGCATATTACTACTTTTTCCTTATTCACTTTTTCTTTTCCGTTATTCTTTCTCAATCCACCTTTTCATCCTTCAACTTTAACTACGTTATTACAAGCCGTATATTAGAACGAAGTGACTCAAGGCAGTTTATGAACCGTTTAAATTTTATTTGTTAAAGTTTGATTGAATTTGTGAGTTGATGAACTGACTGAAATTAAATTTATAAATTAAATAAGTTAAATTTGAATTTAGATAAGATCATTTCAATAGTTTAATTTATAAATTAATTTGATTATATATAATATTAAAAATATATATTAAATGTATATACGTATTAATAATTTAATATATATAAAATAGTAATTACATATATATTAATATTTTTAATTATTTAAAATTTTATAGTCATATTTTATATATAATTTTAATGTAGAATATAAATAAAAAATTTATATTTAATAGATAGATAATATATAAAATTTATATTTTTTAATATTTTTAATATATATAAATTATAATTTATTGATATAGAATTATAGATTATATTTTTATTATTTGAGTCGGTTCGTAAGCTTTCGTTGAACCGAACTTGAGCTTGTGAAACAGTCTTGACTGTTAATAAATCAAATCATGAATAAAGTTTAATTTTCGTGTGTCAAATTTAAATTTGGTCTAATTCAATTCAACTGGCTCACTTTTAACTCTAATTAGAATTATTTTTTATTTCATTTTAAACTGAAATAATCAATATAAAAAATCAATCATCTTCACAATAAATTTGAATTTTTATATTTATCTGTTTAACACATATTTTTGTAACAGAAATACTTTTATTAAATTATTTTTTTATTTATTATCTTTATATATATATAAGATAAATTTTAGTATGTCTATGTTTATAATAATTATGATGATTATATAAGTCTTATATGGACAACAAAAAAATAAATAAAAATAATTATAATAATAATATTTTTTATTTAGAGTTGATGGATAATATCACGCTCATTGACAATTGACATGTATAATAATGCTTATAGAACAATTAAAATAAATATTTAGAAGAGAAAGTTATGATATCATAATAGATAATATATTTTTTATTATTATTTTTATTTATCTTACGGTCTAAGTGAATAGAACCTTAAATACAATTATGTTATGATACAATTATCTAATAAGCCAATTTTAGTCAATAAATATTAGACTAGCCAAACAAGCACGTTCAAAGAAAATACAAAATAAGAGTGACAAAGTGCAATCATCAGAAAAAACAACTAAAATAAATTATTTCTTTTACTTTCGCTTCAGACATTTCCTTTTTTAGGATTGATAATATTAATTTTATTTGTGGGTATTTAATTTCATATAATTCGATTAAGTAGAGTTGATAATCTAATTTGTTATGGCAAGTTTGAATAAGGTGTGGGTTTAGGTCTGCTTTTACCTAATTTATCTGCATTTTTAATATATTAATATATTTTGTTGAAAAATATGATATATTTATTATGAGTTGTGAAATCAAACACTTTTTTTTATTTTGTATAATTTTTTTAAACCACTGAACCAATCATTTTAATATTGTTTGTGTTATTAGTTTTAATAATAATCTGATTATAAATTGATGTTTGTATCGTTTGTAATTTTAACATGAATTTAATTATGATTTTATTGTTTTAATCTTAATATGAATTTAATCTGGTAATTTTTATATTATTAATATGTTTATTTGAAGATAGAGAAGACACTATAGGAGAAGTAATAGAAGAGAGTCACCTCTGGTGTGACGAAAAAGAGAGGAAAAGAGTCTCAATTGGGGATTAAGATTTTTAACCTCAATTTAGGGACCAAATTGAATCAAAATCGTTTATGTCGCCATGTCAGCTAGTTATTGTGCTGACAGTGTATCACCAACGAGTTCAACTCAACTTTTTGGTTGCGCCAGCCGGATGAAATTGGCGCTGGATGAAATTGGCCGAAAGGGCAAGTTTGAGTCCCAAAGTACAATTTTAGGGATAAATATGAGTAATTTTTAACTTTAGGGATCACTATGAGGCTCGAGGGTAACTTTAAGAACCACTTTGAGATTTACCTCGTTAAAGTTGAGCCTAAATCTTATCCTACTTATTGCCAACCTTACTCCTTTCGCATTCAACCTCCACTCACTCTCTCTTACCGTTATCCACGGTTACTGTTTACATATCACTCAACTCATTCACTGTGACTCGCTCTCGTATAATTTCTTCTTCATAATATATCATATGCACCATCTATGACATATATTTTAGGAGTGATAGATATTACAATATGGTTTGAAAATTTGTTGCATCAAGATGATTATTAAAAAAAAAGAAAAAACAACTATTTGTAATCATAACTTTTATAAACGCTAACAAAAGTACCTATTAAAGAAGAAAACTAATGTTATACCCATAAAAGATGGGTCTCATGTAACAAAAAATACTCAAATTCTAAATTTTTGTTGCCTTTTTAATAAAATTTCAAAATTATCCACACCTTTTATCTTCAACCTCACCTCCACCACTATCTACTATTTTCCAAATCTCAAACATTCACATACCTCCATTATTTATCTTTGGAAAGAACTTCATACATCTTTTTCAGAGGGTCTTTATCGATGACTTTCCTTTCGCGGCACTCCTAAAGAGAAGAAAATCCTTCAACTTCCATTTTTGGTACTCTCTAGTGAACGAGATTGAAGATAAGAACGATGCATAAGAAGGCTTTGTGTTGTTTCTTGAAGAAGAAGAAGAAGAATTCGTTGCGGTCACTATTATTTATAATGTCTGGAACTCTTAATGGAGATAGTTACCTACTTCCTTTTCTACCAGAGAAAGCTCCCTTCTCTCTTCTTTGCATTGGTGGTTTTTTCTCTTCGTCTTCCATGGCGACGGTTGCAGGATCGAAGCTTTTGCTCTTGCGATGCGGAGAAAGTAGTTTACTACTAGAAGCAATGAGTCTAGATTATGGTTCTAAAGGGCGGATCTTTCCGCCATCGAAAGAGTTCATCGGCAGAAAGAAAAGTTGGTTCGAGGTGGCTGTTGAAATTGAATTGAAATTCTTGTTTATGTTGATGGTGGTTGTGAATAAAAGAAGAAGAAAGAGGAATATTATTGTTGATGAAGGTGGAGATTATAGTGGGGCTTGTGGGAGTGGTGAAGAAGAAGTTGCTGAACTGTTGAGAGCTTAAATGTAGAACAATGGACGCTGTAGAGGAAGATAAGCAGTTTCCAAGAAGTAACTACGATGAATGGTGATTTTGAAAATACAAGATGATTTTTCAAATTAATTTGAAAATGATGTCTCAAATATAATTAAAAGATTTTATAAATATATGAAAGTAACCATGTGAAAAGATAAATTAAAAATATCTTAGAGAATTTGAATATGATTTAACTTGGTAAAAAAAATATAAAAACAAATATTATAAATTTATGATAAAAAAATTGATGAGGACCACTCATAGAATATAATTTTATTTTAGGCCCAATGATGGGTTTTAAGAAAATACAAGGATCAATAAAAAGAGTTCAGTTTGACCTAATCGGATAAAAAAAGCAACATTCAGCGTTGATTAGAACAAATTTAGAGGGATTTATCATTTGTCTAAATTTGTCTCTTATTAACTGAGAGATAAAAATACATAAAAAAAATTCATCATCAAATTAGTTCAAGGAGTCAGCATAATTAATGTCCAAGGTTGTTCTCAACTTTGAAAATCTATCTTCAGACAGTAATTTTGTAAAGATACCAGCAAGTTGGTCATTAGATCTTACAAATGGAATGTCAATGTTTCTCTTTTGAACGTGTTCTCTAATAGAGTGAAATTTTATTTCAATGTGCTTGGTTCTAGAGTGTAAAATAAAATTTTTTTGAAATATTTATGGCACTCATATTATCACATAGTATGAAAATACTATTGACTTGCAATTCGTAATTCCCAAGTTGGGTTTTTAACCATAACAATTGTGAACAACATGAAAATGTAACAATATATTTAGCATCGGCTGTAGAAAAGTTACAATGGCTTGTTTCTTACTAGACCACACATTTAGTGACTGTCTAAAAAAACAGTAGATTCTGGTTGTGCTGCTTCGATCTATTCGATCACTAACAAAATTTGCATCACAATAACCCACTATATCAAACTCATCAAATTTAGGATATCTAATTATTCTTTTAACGGCTGAAAGATGGGATTCTTTAGGATGTGATTGAAATTTAGAACAAACTCCAACACTTTGAACTATATCCAATCTAGAGAAAGTGATGTACATGAGTGAACAGATCATTCCCTAAACCTAGTTTCATCCAAATCTTTGTCATTTTTATCATTTTCATGTATAGAATTTGGATTCATTGGTGTGCTTATTGACTTAGCATTTTTCAAACCAAATTTTTTAACTAATTTTTTGGCATATTTTTTTGGTGCACAAAAGTACTATTAGGAGTTTGTTTGATTTGGAGTCTGAAAAAGAATGTGAATTCTCCCATTATATTCATATCAAACTCACTAGTCATTAATTTGCTAAAATTAGAACACAAGGATTTATTAGCTGAGCCAAATACAATATCATCCACATAAACTTGAACTAGAATGAAATGATCATTAAATTCTTTAACAAATAGAGTTGTATCTGTGGTACCTCTTTGAAAATTATTTTTGAATAAGAAAGAGCTAAGTCTTTCATACCAAGTTTTAAGAGCTTGCCTCAAACTATAAAGGACTTTTGAGAGTTTAAAAATATGGTTTGAAAAATCTTTATTTTTAAAACCGGGAGGTTGAGCCATGTATACTTCTCTATTAATGATACTATTCAAAAAGGTACATTTAATATCCATTTAAAAAAGTTTAAATCCTTGGTGAGCGGCATAGGCAAGCAATAATCTTATGGCCTCCATCCTTGCAACCAGAGCAAAAGACTCGTCAAAGTTGATTTCCTCCTCTTGATCATACCCTTGAGTCATAAATCTTGCTTTGTTCTTTGGTATGCTACCATCTTCTATCAACTTTTTTCGAAAAATTCACTTTGTTCCCGTCACCTTTTTTTCATTGAAGTTTGATACTAGTGTCCATACTTCATTTTTCTCAAATTGAATCAACTCCTCTTTCATTGTTTTAATCCATGATGAATTTTCAAGAGTTTTATTCACATTTTCTAGTTTGATTTAAGAAATGAAGGTAAGATTATTTTGTTCCATCCTCTTTCTATTTGAGGATCTAGTGGTGACTCCTTACGATGGATCTCCAATAATGAACTCTTGTGGATAATTCTTTAAAAATTTCTATTATCTTGATATGGGAGTCTTGGGATAAGATTCAACTAGATTTTGAATTGTTTGGCTGTCCCTTCTAGAATTTTTTGTATTTTCAGGAGATAAAAATAGAAATATTTTCGACAGAATTAACTGTCTCAGCATGTTAAATTTTCTGTTGCAGATCAAAATCAATTTGAGCCAAATTCTTATTTTTAAATTACTATTTTGAGCACTTGCATGGTCATCTTCCAAAGATCTTGAAACAATATTAGTGTCACAAAAAGAAAATATGTATGAATTTTTCAATGATTCTAGAATCTTTGTGATAAACTCCATAAACTTTTTAGTTGTAGAATATCCAATAAAAATGCATTCATAAGTCTTTGAATTAAATTTTTTTAAATTGTCTTTAGTATTTAACACAACATTTGCATTCAAATATATGAAAATATTTAAAGATTTGGAAGGTTTCCTTTTCATAATTCATAAGGTGTTTTCTTAAAAAAAATAAAAAATTTTTAATGATTGTTTTATTCAAAATGTAATACGCGGTGTTGACTACTTCAGCCCAAAAAAATTTAGGGACATTGCTTTCACACAACATGGCTCTAGCAGTTTCTTGCAGACTTCTATTCCTTTGTTCAACAATACCATTTTTTTAGGTGTTTTTGGACAAGAGAAATTATGTGAAATTTCTAATTCATCACAAAAGTTTTCAAGATCATTATTTTTAAATTCTTTTCCGTAGTCATTTCTAATAGAAACAATCTTCAAATTTTTTTCATTTTGGACCTTTTTGCTTAACACCTCAAAAGACGAAAAAGCATCATTTTTATGTGTAAGAAAAATAACCTATCCAAATCTAGTGTAGTCATCCACAATAACTAAACCATAATATTTACCACCTAGACTTTGAGTATTAGTTGGCCCAAAAAATTCAATATGTAGTAATTTAAGAGATCTTTTGGTAAAAATATCTTCTTTTGATTTAAATGAGCTTTTTGTATGTTTTTTCATTTGGCATGCATTACAAGTGATGTCTTTGCTAAATTTTATTTAAGAAGACCTTTCACTAATTCCTTCTTTACTGACTTGGCTATTTAAAACATGCTAGCATGACCAAGCCTTTTATGTCATATCTATTTTTTAGAGTCTATGAAATTAAAACATGCTACATTTTAACTTTTAAGATTATCTAGTGTGAGGTCATACACATTATCGCATATTTTAACTACAAACAACACTTTATCAGAATATTCATTAACAACAAGCCATTCTAATCTTTGAAAATTATCGAATAACCTAAGTCACAAAATTGGCTAATACTCAAAAAATTATTTCTCAATTTGTCAACCAAAAACACATTGTCAATGCAAGTAGAAAAGTCCTTACCCGCTTTATCTATGGCAATGATCTTGCCTTTTCCATTATCATCGAATGTCATAAATCTTTTATTATACTCATTGAGTTTAATGAAGAATGTGAACTTTTCAGCCATTCACTTTAAATATCCACTATCAAAATACCACATGTTTTTCTTTCTTTTAGATGCAAGGCAAATCTACACAAAGTTTCAAGTGATCTTAGATATCCAACTTAATTTTGATCTTTGGATGTTAATCCTTCTTGATTTTCTAAGGGCATTGAAATACTTTACCACTTTCTATACTTTATTTCTAACTTTTCTTTCAACAATAAAATATTGGAGAGATGAATGACCATATTTGTTGTAAGTTTGACTATGATTTCTCTTTATTGATTTTTGCAAGTGAAGAGAGGTTTGAACTTTTTTTATTTTGGAGATTGAAGCTTTAGTTTTAGCATAGGATTTTTTAAAATTAGCTTTAGTTTTGTCAAAATACCCAAACCCAAATTTTTCAAAAATATGTTTTTAACTAGCTAGTAATTTGTCCAAGTTTCCATAACTTTAAGCAAATTTTGATATATCTTGGTTCAAGCCTTTAATCACTTTATGCAATCTTTCATTTTTATTAATTCGATCTATTAAATTAATAACCGAGTGCTTTCCTTTAAATCTTTTATTTTTAGATTTAAGACATTTGATTTCTTCAATTAAATTAACAAAACTTTCGATTTTTTTTTTCTTTAAGGAATGCATTTTTAACTTTTAAGAAATTATTTTTAGACTCACATTTATAGGATTTATCCAAAATAATTTTTATAAGTACAGTTAAATCATCAACCACTTGATGTAATTCATCATTAGATAGGTCAAAATATTTTACCTCTTCTACTTGAACTTGGTCAGAATGAAAGAAGATTGTGCTTCGTGTTTGGACTCTTCATTATCCTTTAGAGTCATTTTTCAAATCTTCTCATGATACCATCAACACCTTCTTCTTGTCTTTTTTCATCTTGTCCTCCTTTTTAAACTTGGAACAGTTCTACTTGAAATGACTAACTTCCTTACAATGATAGCATATGACTTTGTTGAAATTCTTCTTGTATTCTTTTGAACTTAAGCCTTTGTTCTTTCCTTTGCTCCTCACGAGTCTTCTCAATCTCCTAGTAAAAAACACAATTCCGTCATCCGAAAAACTATTATTGGAATCTTCTTTTAATGAATCAATATTGAATTTCAAGGCCATTTTTTTCTTTTTTGTGTCACGGTTTATGTGAGTGATTTTATAGGTAAGTAGTTTTCCTCTCAACTCATCATATGACATTTTATTCAGATTGCTACTTTTAGAGATGACATTTATTTTTGTTTTTCACTTCTTAGTGAGATTTCTAAGTATTTTTCTCATAGCACTCGTTCAGTGTGAGTCATCCCCATAGCATCCAAGTTATTGATGATGATAAAAAATATTTCAAACATCTCATCGATGGTTTCTCCTTCTTTCATCGTGAACATCTCATATTCCTTTCTTAGCATATCGATCATTGTTTCTTTGACTTGTTCGGTATCCTCATGAGTGATTTGGAGTTTATCCTAAATCTTTTTAGCTATTTTACACCTTGATACCTTTCGATATTCCTCAAAGCTAATTGAACAATACATCGTGTTGATTGCTTTTGCGTTCATCTCCACTTTCTTCTTATCTTCGTCGTTCTATTAGGCTTCTTCTTTGGAAATCGTCACTCCTTCAATACTTGTTTTTGTTGGAACTTGTGGACCATTCTTAATGATCTTTCAAATATTATAATTAACAGACTGCACAAATATATGCATTATGTCCTTCCAGTAGGTGTAGTTCTTGCCATTAAAAAAGGAGGTCTATCGTTGGACTAACTCTTAGTAAGTGTGTAAGGCACAATGTTTACACCCATGTTATTGACCATTGGATCTTTATTCTAAGTTGTGAAGCTTGATTCGTTAAGACCGGACTTTTGACACTAATTGAAGGTTATCAATGGTCTAGAGAAGGGGTTTGAATCTATGGTCTCTTTTAAACTCGTTCACTTTAACTTTAAACTGGATTCAGAACTGCATTGCTGTTGAGTTTGCCAAGTTGATAATACAGGAGATAATTTTGTTTTGTCTCTTCACGATAGATCAGGAACAGAACAAACTCATTGCTTTGATACTATGAGTTACTCTAACTTTTGTGAGACAAATTAAGCAGAAGACAATTTCATTTTGTCTCTTATCGAATGAAAAAAATAGAAACAAAACATAGAAGAGAAAATGACACAGCCATATATCTTGGTTCAACCACCATGTTCAATGTGGCCTACATTCAGTCTCCACCACAACTGTGATAAAATTTTCACTATCTTTCACAAAGATTACAATTACTAATTTTTCTAAAATTCTACTTAATCATATTCAAGACAAACCAAACTTCTACCTAAACTTGATTTGGCTAGGTTCACTCCCTAGACTTTCAACCACTAAATGCTCAGCCAACTTAGCAAGGGAATCATCTGGAGATCATGAATACAAAATAAAAATACAGGTAAAAAATATTGAATAATTTTTTGGCTTTTTCTATGAATACTCTCTTTGTCCTTTCTCTCGATGACTTTTACTGATATCACACTTAATGTCTTTTTTTATTGATAAGAAACAAAAAAAATAAAAAATTGAAGAACAGATAATTCAATGTAAAACCATGAAGGAGAAGAAAGTTAAGCTCAAAAGTTATGAAAACCCAAATAGTGTGCTTACTCTCCTTGCTTCAATTTCTGGATGTTTACCCTTTTTAAAAAAGAGTAAAGCTTCTAAAATTTGAGCTTAATTGACACCTTTAACTTTGTTTTTCTCCAAAATTTAAATCAGAGACACAGAGGAGAGATGAGACAGTAACAGTAATTAGAGTTGGCATGCATCCTTACCTAACTGCTTCTCTTTCTTTTTTTTTTTTTCTTTTGGATTTAAGGATATGAGTCATTCATCCACCCTTTACTCCAAATTTTGTTTTTGACCTTTGATTCATAGCAGTGATACACAACTTCCATTTGCTTCATCTTACCTGAATAGTTCATGTAGGAGGAAGGCAGCTTTAACAAGCTAGAATGGAAGCACAAAGATGGAAATGATATGCTGACCTTTCTTCTAATTCAACCTTTAATTTAGTTTTTACTTTTGGCATTAGCATCTGACTTTTCTTTTTCTTTCCTTTTTGTTGCTTGAATTTGGTGATAACTTCTTTTATTTTGATAGAATTTTAAACTGAGTTTTCTTTTCTTTGTTTGCTTTTAAAACTTTTTATCATTAATTTAAGGTTAATCACGTGGGTAACAATCAGAAGAGAGAAGAGAGTCTTTGATCATTTAATTACTACCAAAAAGGAGAAAACTGTGCTGTTAAGGAGATTTGGACCGGTTGCATAATAACCAAATGAATTACACACTATTGAGTTTGTTTTGAAAATTTTATTTTTTTTGCACAATAAACATACATATCATATATATTTTTAGACTTTTAACCTAAAATTATAATGTTTGTCATCATTAAATTATTATTTTTATTTTCTCAAATTTAACTGGATAAAATTAACCATTAATTTTATATCTCTAAATCTACCAAATGGCTAAATACAAAAGAGAATAATTTTAAGTGACTCAATTCAATTTATAAATTTTGTTAAACAATTTAATTTAGCCTTTAAAATCACAGGTCATGAATTAAAATATTCTAGAACCAATTTCTAATGGAGAGCAGAACAAAAATTAAAAGGGATAAAATTGTTAATAAGACAAATATACACCTTTTTTGTAAATATAAAACAAACTATTATTTTTACTTGTGAAAAATTCAAAATATTATTTATTTAAAAAGAATAAAATTAATTTTATATTTAAAAAAATAACAAAAATATTTTAATAATTTTATTTATAAATAGTTTTAGTAATTTATTCATCTTTTTATAAATATAAAATTAGTTTCATTTATTCATACATAAATTTTTACGAGAATTACTAAGAATCCCCAAATCATACAGCCAGCTTAATCGTTTTTCATTTAATAGATTTCATGGCAATGAACCATAAATTAAGAACCATATCCAAATTGCTAATACAAAGCCAGACTTCATGTTTGAATCAAACACTAATATAATAACTTTCTTTTATAAATTATAACTATGGACTTAGTAATCGGATAATGTTTGGATAGGATCAAATCTAATAAAATATCTCCTCCCTAGAATACCACTAACTATTTGAAGACAAATATATAAATAAATGGATAAACTAGAGCTGATATGTCCCACCAATGAGACTATTCAAAGTTCTAGACAAAGTCCGGGGCTGCCTTATTCATGAGATTCATTCATATAATTAATAATAGGCATTCTGCATGCAATTAATTAGCATGATGTTCCGGTGAAGTGATACTATTTTGGGATGTGGAACCACTAAGTTTAGTTTTTTTTTTTTTTATATTTAAATTAAATAAATATATAAATTACAGAAATATATAGAATGTGAAGTACTTACAAAAATGCTACTCTTACATATTTCAAATGCTAATAGATAAATTAAACGATGCTGAAATATATCTTGAGTATACTCGAGATATGTGTTATTATGGAGATTGGAGACTGAATGTAACAGTTCAAACCACCCGTTAGCACAATATTGTCCGTTTTGGCATACAATGCCTCACAGTTTTGTCTTTGACGATAGGGATGATAGCCGAAGCCCCCCACACTCACTCGTCAAAACGCATCATGTTAGGGGGAGGGGAACGAAACATGCCTTATAAGGGTGTGGATACCTCTCTCTAGCATGACGCGTTTTGACGAGTGAATGTGGGGGGTTTCGGCTATCATCCCTATCGTCAAAGGCAAAATCGTGAGGCCTTGTGTGCCAAAGTGGACAATATCGTGCTAGCGGGTGGTCTGGGTTGTTACAATGAACAACTGAGATATGTGGCTACTGAGAAAGGGGTCTCAGCATCCAAGATATAGTCAAGGCCTCAAGGGTGTAATTTGTGTTTCAGCAACCGAGATATGTGTATTATACTTTAAGTGTCTTTGCACCCAAGATATATTGGAGAATAACTCTATTTATAGAGCCCATCCCTCAACCATCTCCTCATAATTCATAAATCAATGTTTTCTTCCTCTTCTTTCCGTTTTATTCTGATGGAGAATAATCAATTCTTTTTTGTTGTAGTTTATCCCAATGAGATAGTAAAACACGGTAATGAAGGAGTGATTTTCGAGTCTAATAAGACTGTCATGTTGCGCACCAACCGGGTTGATACCTTACATGCGCTAAAGACGATCATGTTTAGCAATATTGGGGGAATAGGTACCAAGGAGGTTGGGAGAATTGCATATAAATTTCTGCACGCGCTTCCGAATGGTGGATTTACCAACAGGTTATTTTGGATTGATGGGGATCAGCATATGAGGGTAATGTTCGACATACATGCACGACTAATGCCACAACATGTGATGGAGTTGTATGCTGCGGTCTGTGACGTGGTTGTTGGTGCTGGGCCGTCTCCTTTGAGTCTTGAAATTGTCCTGCTGGAGGCCACACTGATCCACTATGCCCAACCTCATTATAGTGCCGACGAGTACGACAGTGAGGGTGATTCAACTTATGTTGCCGGGTCCAGGTCGTCTAGCGATACTGCTTCCACTGATGAGTATGTGCCGGAGACTTCCACCGGCGGTGTTGGTCGGTTTCTCATGCCTCCCCCATTGGCCATTCCTCGATTTTCAGAAGTTCCTAGTCATTATCACATTTTGAATTTGGACGTAATACAACCGAACAATCTTTTGAATTTCGGTGAAGGAGAGGATTACAATACGGATGGTGGGGTGAAATTCCAAGTTGGCCATAGGTTAAGGAACCGTGATGCAGTTCTAATGGCGGTGAAGAACTACAGACAGAATGCGGAGTATAGATTTTTGGAGTCGGATAGGCTTAAATACCACTGTCGTTGCAAGCAATTCACCAACGGTTGTCCACGAAATCTTCGTGTGGCACTACACCAGAACTTGAACTACTAATATATTTTACGATTTATTTTAGATGAATTAAAGTCTATTACGTTAATTTTGTGTTGTACTAAATGTTGACATCCACGAGTAATTTGTAGGGAGGTGTGTAGGTTCGGTTTAGCACACACCTATTTTGGCTCCAACCATATCTCAGAACCATACTCAATTAGATAGTAGTTTGATTTGCAGGGTCGTGTTACCTATGATAAAGACTGAGTCATCGGTGTCTATCCTAGTGTTGCAAAGTGCGGTACATCAGAGTTACCATTTCAAGCCCTCGTATCGAAAGGTATGGATGGCGAAGAAGAAAGCGATTCCCAGATTTATAATGATTGGGAAGGGTCATACAACAGGATATGACCCAGATTTATAGTGATTGGAAAGCGATTTGCAGGAATGCCTCCCAGGTACGATTCACGAATGCGTTGTTGTTCCTTATTACAATGGAGACATGGTTGACCGAGAGTGGAGCTAGTTTGATAAAGTATTTTGGGAATTCTCTCCATGCATTGAGGTAATTAAGCATTGCAAGCCTTTTGTATCTATGGACGGGACACGCTTGTACGGAAAGTATAGGGGCATGATGTTAATTGCTGTGGCTCAAGATGGTAATAACATTCTTCCCATAGCTTTCGCATTAGTGGAGTCTCAGATAACGGATTCATGGTCGTTTTCCCTCTCGAATTTGAGACAACATTTTACTTCGCAGTCTAAAATTCTTATCATATCAGATAGATTGTAGGCCATTCCCGCTGTCCTAAATGCATCTTACAGTGGATGACATCCTCCATCGGCTAATCATGCCTACTGCATCCAGCACATGCCTTCAAATTTTAATTCACGGTTCAAATCGGCCGAGGGTAAAAGGTACCTTATAAATGCAGCGTATAGTACAAGCAAGGAGGGTTACGATTGGTACTTGGATACTTTGGGTACACTATCCCGTGACATGGTAGATTGGGCTCTTCATTTTAGGAAGGATTTTTGGCTGCAACATTATGACAAAGGTCGTCGGTATGGTCACATGATGATGAACCTATCGAAGTGTATAAATGCGATGCTGAATGGAACGAGGAACCTTCTAGTAGTTATGATTGTTAGGAAAACGTATGAGAGGTTGCAACAGTTATTTGTGAGCAAAGGTTGCAAAGCACATGCTCAGTTACATGGTAGACAGATATACTCACAGCGACTATTGGCAGCTATAGAGAAGAACAGAGAGAGCCTGCCAATAATGCGAGTCACCCATTGTGACCATAGGGCATTCGTGTTCAGTGTTGAGGAGGTGGAGCCGGTGGATGGATGGTTCCAAACTTCATATCGCGTTTGTCTTAACGCGCGTACATGCGATCGTGGTCTATTCCAGTCGTTATATTACCCATGTCGACACGCCCTGGCGGCATGTGTAGCTGAGAGCATCGAGTAGGGGAACTTAGTCGATCCCGTGTACAAGATGGCCTCTGTTTTTAAGGTATTGAAATGGAGTTTCTGCCAATACTCGACGAAAAGATATGGCTCACATGGTATGGTGCACGCCTAAAGCACAACCCGGCCGTGCGACAGAAGGCAATGAAAGACCGGTCTCTACTCGGCTATGGAATGAAATGGATGCCTTTGAGCGTATCGAGAAGAGATGTGGTTTTGCCAAGGGAAGCGACACACTAGACGAGGGTGTCTCAATGCTCCACAGTTGGTGATGACTGACGGTTCAGGGTTTAGGTATTGGATTGCTTCTTGTAAGTTTTATGAATAATGAAACAATCTGTTTGTATGTCTATTGTATCCGTTTTTATGTATAATGAAATCATCTATTTTTATATTTATTGTATCTATTTTTCTTTAGTCGTGTTGCTTTCATATCAAGTTAAAGCATTAACGTAAAAAGCATAACTCATGGTCGTAATACTGCATAATATATAGTCATATATGAAAAATCCGATAACCTAACATATAATGATACAATATTACAAGCCAGATAATTTATAGAACATAAGAACATCTATCCAAACTATATACTAACGTCATCCGCCTGCGGGATCTAAATGGTGTCCAGTCCCACATCCACGAGGATGAGTCACCCTCGAAGGACAGGTTGGCCGAGGACGAACACCTGGGTGGCTCGCAGTGGAGGGTGTTCGCTGTGGTAGTGGTGGTGGAGGAACTACTCCATATATAGGTGGTGGCGGAGGAGATGGTAGCCAGACCAATCCCGACAAAAGTGAGTGTGGTAGTGGTGGTGGAGTATGATAATACGATGATGGTGCGGATCTATACTGATGGTGTAATGATGGTGCGGATCACACAGTGTTAAAATACCATAATTAGGAATGACATACCAATGCATGAAATAGTATAGAAACAAAAAAAGGTTGTACCTAGTCAAATGTGAGGCCATCGATGCGATTACGTAGAGTTTGGATCCTGCCATCATGACGATCTCTACTTTGTTGCCCTAGTCCTGCCAACCTACGCAGAATAAAAACATTTGAACAGAATTTAATTAATTACATTAATTGACACGAATTCAATGTCCACTACTTGTTAAATTAAAAATTATTTACAATATGTACATACCTAGTTGCAAGTGAGAACCTGATGACGTCATATCCTGCCGGACTAAAACATGGAAACCTATGGTAGACACATGAGACAAAAAGCGGCATGCAACCCACAGTGTCGGTCACATCATGTCCTATCATGGTGCACAGTGAGGGGTACGTATGACAAAGTAGTGCAGACCCCATGACAAATGGCTGCATCGATGGAAATCCTCCAGCAGTGGCAGCCATCTCAAAGGGACAAGTGTAGCAAACTTGTCCATGAACAAAAACCCCTTGATTAATGTCGTTAGATAGCATCGGGCGTACTGACGGAGTGCATCTGGAACTTTCCCAGTTGAAATATGTGAAACCCTATCCCTCAGCCAGGTTATTCTCACCCTGAAATCCTGCTTTCCTTCCTCTGACTGTGGTGGCGGCCTGACGCCAAGTAAATCCTCAATCCACTCCCACGTGGGGTGTCCATGCCATCACTGTAAGTCTCTGGTACAACTCCCAATCGGCTCTCCATCAGTGTGCAGACCAATGTGGTAGGCAACATCGTAAAACGTAATGCTGACCTCACCCGATGGAAGGTGGAACGTGTGGGTCTCGGGCCTCCACTGCTTGACAAATGAAGAGATCAAGGAATTGTCAAACATGAAATCGCTCAACTCTATTGTATGCTCAAATTTCGCCTCCCTAATACAAGGCAATAGGATGTTCGATGGAGGAGGCCTAAGGTCACACGGTGTAACAACAGTAACCGTGGTCTTTGCAATATCCATAACATTTACTCTCGCATATTAATCTTGTCTAAACCATTAATTGTATTTAATCATTACTAAAAAATCTAAACCAAGTAGATAAACATTGATAATAAATGCAACAGATACGGTACGAATATGATTTGTATTGCTAATATTCATAACACTTACTAAAGATAAGACTATCAAACAATATGTAAAAAATTGAATCATTCATGTTGCACTATTTTAACATGACTTTAATCAATTACCTATTAATTTCACTAACGTATTAATTAATAATTACCTATTTTATTTATTTAACGTAAGTTATAATTAATTACTTATTTTATTTATTTCACTTAAATTACAATTAATAAAAATAAATTATACAAAATATCAAACCATATTATGACTGACTAAATATATATAAATTGTTTAATTTTGTCTAGTGACTAAGTCCTACCACATTAACTAAGTTACTAAAATCTAAACATTTAAACTAATTATTTACTGAAAATAAAACAAGAAAAAACTACTAATCTTAAAATTTAAAACTTCAACCAGGTGCCAAGTAATATTCAGTCTATTAATGCCTCCATTATAGACATATTCTCGAGGGCCATATTCACTTAAGGAACTCGAAGTTAAGCATTTAAAAACTAACAAAATTCTTAAAAATTATTCAAATGCACAGCAATCTCAACTGCTGAAATCCAAATTAGACAAATCGTATATATCTTAGATATTAAGATTCCTTTCTCAGTTGTCACATATCTCGGGTGCTTAGTTTCCAATCTCCATAATAACACATATCCTATATGGCTATATATTCAGAATATATCTTGGCATCGTCTAATCATAATACAAAATCTCAAACGCCAATATATATTTAATTTTTAACTTACCCTCAATATCCGAAATTTATAAGAAAATACGCATTTTTATAAATACTTTACCTTTCATGTATTTCTGTAATTTATATATTTATTTAATTTAAATAAAAAAATTCCCAACTTTAGTTGATACTTTGCATCTACAATGATTTATTTGTCATTATCATTCATACCATAAGATTCCGATGACCTACTTCCATATAGAACAAAAAATTATTTTTTTTAAATATTTTTATTTTTTAACTCTTCTATTTTCTTTTTTGCATAATTATGGAAAATTAGAGAACAATGACTCAAAACAAAATTATGCCTTTAAAAAGAAAAAAAAAAGCATTTTGAGTGTTGTATTATTTATACTAAGTTAAAGAAACAGAACAGAAAACATTACAAGCAAGCAGAAAACAAGACAATCTGGGTTAGAGAGAAAATTAAAGGAAACATAGAAACATTGATATGTGACATATTTTTGGTTTACATTCCTATTGTGAAAATACTAATAGTAATAACAAGGTTAATGTTGATCCCATTCCATCCAGTTAGATTGACTTCCAACTCTTGGAATGCTGTTGACTCTTGAGAACTTATCAACCTTAAAATTGGCTCCACACATTGCACCTTCACTGTCTATTCTTGGCATTGCCTTCAACTTGTTCATTGGGTGCTCAAAGCTCATCAAACCCCCTTCACTGTGGAACATACACCCTGCATTCCATATTCATTCCAATCCCAACAAAACTATCTTGTCAATCCTTACTAAATTTCTAATCATAATTATTAATTAAACATAATTTATAATCTTCATTTTGGTCACTCTAAAGTAACTCACATGTACTCATAATGCATTAGGCTCTAATTTAAAGGAAACTTTTCACCAATTTGATTGGACTTTGAAAGATAATAATAGATCCTAAAATCTAAAATAAATAAAAAAATATTTATTAATTTAATTACCAGTTGGAAAAGGAGCAAATGATTTGGCACAACCCTCTTTGATAACTTGCAGATCATCAGAGATCACCACAGATCCATCAGCTGCAATTCCCCAATACAACTTCACCCCTCCATCAGAACCCTGAAACAATCATAATCATAATTCAGCAATAATTAAAATTTGTTTAGGAATTAATATTAATTAAGTAATTAATTAATTAATTACCAGTGCTGCAAAGACACTGCCAACCTTGCTGTCATAGACAACAAAGGCAAAGCTACCATCAAGTTCCTTGACAACTTGATCTGCAGGGTATGGACCTCTGTCACGTAGGGTCTTGTAAGCTTCAATCACAAGCATGGCTTCATTGCTTCCCTTTGACAATCCATACTGCTTGTTCATGTATGATAGATTCTTCAAGCTCCCCAAGAACACACAATATATGTCATCAAACCCACAAAACAACCTGCCAGTAAAGTACCTCTCTTTATTAGAATAATCTAAATCAATTATTTAAATTTTGAATTGTGAAAGTATGGTAATGATAATAATAAATAAATAACCTTTGGTTATTAAGAGAGAAAGGATTATCAGGGCGGACATAAGCTAAAACAGCAGCATGGCCAAAGCTGATAGAGCAAGTGTTGTTTGGATGAAGGGAAAGAAAATCTCTGAGAGTCTCTTCAGGAATCTTAGGCTTCTTGGAACCTTTGTAAGAAGCTGGACTATTCAACTCATCTGGTGGATTTGCAAAAGCCTTGTGGAATATGGCTAGCATTTTTCTTTATTGGTTTTGGCTTAATAATAATGATAATAATGATTTAGCTATTTGTAGATCAAAGGGAATGAAATAATGCAGGGTTTGAAGCATAGGAGAAATTCTAATATTTATATGGTGGCAATGATAGTAAGTAGTACCTAGCTATCTTCAAGTGTTAAGAGGGTGGCGTGTGTGTCTTCATCAACTTTGTGGGCGTGGGACCTAGTTTGGTGGATAAGCATCCAGATTTTGGTTTTTATAGTAAGATATTTTCTTGTGAGAATTTATATTCTAACAATTAAGTTGGACAATTATTATTATTATATAAAAAAGAAAATTATTAAGAGGCATGATTGTTAATTCCTTTATGAGTAATAACTAATAAATCATGCCAATAATTTTTTTTGTATACTTTGATCTTGCTTTCTATATGTATGTTTGTGTTTATATAACTTTTTTATAGGTTGCACAAATTTTTTTCTTTATTTTCTTGTATAATTAACAATTTGATTTTTATGCACGGATATCATAAAAGAATTTTATATAAATAATTAATTATGCATTATCATATAAATAAAAATAATTAATTTTTAATTTGTCATTTAAAAAATTATTTAAAGATATGAACTGAATTGGATAATTTTATACAAAGTTGAATTATTTTATTAGGTATATAGTTTTACTAAATTTATAATTAGGTCTTTATTTTTTTTTGGTTAAGTACGATTTTAGTTCTTAAGGTATAAACAAAAAAATTTTTCGTTCTCAATCTTTTTTTTTTCATACAAAATCATCTCTAAAATTTAAAACTAAATTTTAAAATCGTCATTTTTACTTAAATTTTAAAATTTTGGACCAAATTACTCATAATAAAACTTATAAAATAAAAAAATAAAAGAAATGAAGTATTTCTCTTCCTGCGAAAGAAAAGGGAAGAAGAAGAAGATAAGGACGATTTTAAAATCAAGTTAAATCTTAGGACAATTTTTTCGGCCTATACTTTAGGAACCAAAATCGTACTTAATCTTTTTTTCCTTTTTAATTGAATTTTTACACTGCTTTTAGTTTTATAATTAGGTCATTGTTGATGTAAAAAATATTAGAGGAATATTTTTCACAAATTAAAAATATCCACAATTAAAAATCTAATTAATCGTTAATTTTAACGTTTTTAATATAGAAATGAGCTAATTACAAAATGTAGGAATCTAATTAAAAATATATAAAAACCTAATTATAAATTTAGTAAAATTATAGAGACTAATAGAATAATTAAATTTTATAAAATTATACTCGTTACCTAAATTAAATAAATAATTAAATGTGTATAATAATAATAATAATACAAAAATTTTGCAGTTAGTTAAAATGTTAAACTTAGTTAATTTAAGTGTAAGAAGCTATTAATAAATAAGATTTATTAGGCTCTTTTGTTGTTTTCTTTCTCAAGACAAAGTATGTGGTCCTACTTTGTCGCTTTCATCAACATCTTTTAATTTCCAAGTTCCTGATTGCTATTACCATGGGAGAGAATGATATCACTTTTCCCTTGTTTGGGCACAAAAGTCCCTCAATCATGCAAGCAATGGACAAACTAATCATTCTTCTTTCATCCACTTGGAATTTTTATTTTTTGATAAAAAAAATAATATTTATTAGGAATAAATACTGTTTTAATCTCTAAAATTTAGGGTTAAAATTAAATTCGTCCTTAATTTTATTTTGGATTTTAAAATCGTTCTTCAATGTTTTATTTGGTATTAAAATCGTTCTTTCAACTTTTTTCAGACAAAAATACCCTTATATTTTTTTTTATCCTAATTCCATCGTTCACCGCCACCATCACCACTCTTATTACCACCAATTATTCCTCTTTTCATATTTATTCATTTTAATCCATCAACAATAACAACATAACATTTAAATTTAAAAATTTATCATCAACAACATAACATTCAAATTCAAAAACAATATCAACAACCTCATATATTTCAAAGAGATTGAGAAAGAGAATGACACTGTCGAAAAGAGAGGGAAAGTGAGAGAACAAGAGAATGAGAGAGAGAAAACTCAAAATCGTGGTCACCACCATCGAAACTGCCGCTAATGTTGCTCTTAAAAATTATCGCCAGAAAAGGAAGGAAAAGGAGATCTGAAACTAGAGAAGTCCCTGCAAACACTAATAGAGAAGCAGAGAAGATCAACCTCAATGTTCACCACCATCTCCAACGCTTCAAAAATATTTGTTTTAAATGCAACATCAAATCCAACAACAACAACAACAACAACAGCAGTAAAGCATTCAGATTTTTCATAAAAAAATGAAAAACTTAATCAATTACAAAATAAGACAAACAAGATCCAGAACAAAGTAGACATAGTAATGTCACTGATTTATTCTGCCACTGCGATGCTATTGCCGGAGAACGAAGGTCGTCGACAGCCGACTAAGTAAACGGTGACGGCAGTGATGGCACCGTGACCGACGACGAAGAGGAGGGCGACGACGGCAGATAAGATGCCCTTCAATGGTGAGGCGAGGCGAGGGCGCGGCGTGGCAAGGCGAGGGCGACCGTCAATCTCGACAGTGGCGGAAGAGTCCTTGATGGTAGATCTCTGTCGTAGTTTCCTTTTTCAACACATGCAACAACAACAACAACACAATAACAACACGATTTTGAAGAATACCAAAATTAGAAAAAAGATGTTCAGGAGGAAGAAGAGAGTTGGTTTAAAGGGTGGTCTGATTAAGAAAAAAAGAAGAGAAGGAGGAGAAAAAAGAGAAAAAGAAGGAAAAAGAGTATAAAACATTAGGATAAAAGAGTATTTTATTGGGATTTTGATCTTCTAAAGTTTGAATTTCATTTTAGAGAGTAAAGTGTGATCTCTCACAATTTATTTTATAGGTAGAACCAAAAATAAATATGAAAAAAAACTATTTAAGAATAAGAGATCACACTTTACTCTCTAATATAAAATTCAAATTTTAAAGAATCATAATTCATTGTCTTGATTAAAGGAAGAGAACAGCCAATAAAAAAGATAAAAAATATTTTTATTATTTAAAAAATAATTTATTTAAAATAATAATTTTAATATGAAATAAAACATTAAAAATAATTTTAAATAAAAAATAAAATTAAAAATAAATTTACTTTTAATCCTAAACTTTATAAATCAAAAGAGTACTCATTTCTATTTATTATCTTATACTTCTCCGCTTCTTAATTTTCTTGTTTATCTTTTATCGGAAGCCGGCTATTTTGACCTTTCAAAGAAAAGATTGAAATATTTGTCCATATATATACAAATATTAAAAATTGGAAATGTTGTGGTAAAATAAAATAAAATTTTCGGATAAGCCATTGTATTTTGTAACATCCTGTGGGTTTGTAATTGTAAGTTGTAACTGCTGCATGGGTTCTTATCCTTTTTCTATCTTTATCCACTCTATCACTGTGAGCATGAGCTTCAAGATTCCTTCAATAATAAATTTCACGGTGAAGTTAGCTCAGCTTTTTATTTTTCTCATTATTATGTGGACCATTAAGACCCCACCTCGTGATTATTCCGGGTAAGGTCTAGTCTCAATTTTACGATTCTATGGACTGTGCTCTTATTAATAATTTTGTTGCATAGATATTTATGTAAGTAAAATTCAATCCGATTTCTCTCTATTTTTAATATAATTTTTATTAATTTTTTTAAATTTTATTATTTGAGATAATATAAGTTTTTTGTTAAAAAATTTATCAAATAATAACAAAAATTAAATTTAAGAAGATTTTATTTATTAATTTATTATTAAAAAAGTCTTTCACTCATAATGATTAAGTGAAAAAAGACTACTATATATAAAAAATATTGTCACAAAGAAAAAAAATACAGCACAAATTTTTTTTTTAAAAAAAAGAAAAAAATTGTGATATTAATGGTATTAATATTAATATTGATAGTGGTAGAAGAAATGATGATACCATAAGGTATGATTATAGAATAAAAATAGTAAAAATACTTATGTGGAAGAGCTAAAAGCAAGAAATTAGAGACAATCAGACAAATAAATAGAGGAAATTATAAAAAAAAAAATGGTCTCCAAAGATTTACGCGTAGATAGAATATTTCGAAAAAATCAAAACCAAAATATGCTTTAAAAAAATTTTAAAAAATGACCAAAATAACAACAAAATGTCCTTTTTACAAGTGGTAAACTTTTTTCGGTATTTGACGAAATGGTTTGTAATTTACTCAAATGTTTGTAGAAATATTTGAATATTTATTTAAAAAATGTATAAAAAATAAATTAATGTAAAATTTGATTTCTAAACTATTTTTTATTTTTTAAAATTTAAAGTCGTTCACAAAAACAAAATTTCAGTTTTGTAAAATCACTTAAACTTTAACTATTAAAGTATCTTATTTTATTAATCATGTAAAAATTGAAAATAAAATCGAATCTCTAATATTATTTTAAAATATATATAATATTTAATTATTTTTAACATTTTAAATTTTTTGGAGATATTTTTTATCGTTTTAATCCTTGAAGAATATCTTTTTTGATAATCTTTTAAAAACATTATTAGCATATTACTCCAAATATATAGTTCTCATATGCATCTTAGTATGTAATTGTTGGGTTTTTGGACTCCCTTTTTATGTAGAGAAAAAGTTCAAATACTAGTATTCAAGTCCATGAATAGTTAAAGTGGCTGAGGTGAGTTAGGGTTGAAAGAGAGAGGTCTCAATTGCAAGGAGAACACCAAACACTAGAGAGAAGAGAAGAGAGAGAGTTATTTTCGCACACATACAAAGCTGTCTCTGTAAATTAGTCACTGCAGATTCGTTAACCGTTGGATCGAGCTCAAATTTGGACAGTGTGTTCTACATATCTAGTTCTTTGATTTCACCGTTCGGATCTTCAATTTGACATCTGTAGCTAGAGATATTGGCCATGCACAGTAACTCTATTTTTGTGGTATTTTCATCTTCTTGTTCTTATTTTGTAAGCTTTGAAGCTTGAGTTATTTGGCTTGTTGTATGCACGTTTTGTGCAATAATTTGTGACTCTATTGTACCCTATTTTTCATCATAGTGAAGCTATATCCTGGTCTTGGTGACTCGTGGTTTTTACTTCTCTCATTGAGGAGGTTTTCCACGTCAAAAATCTTGATGTGTTAGCTTGTTTTTAATTTCTGGTTTATGTGATTTTTCCGCTGCTATTGGGTATTATTGTGCTGGTGTTAATACTTGTTGTGAGTGGATATTATTGCTCTTCTAATTCTTGCAAGTAGGGAATTATGTTTATTCCTATCAATTGGCATCAGAGCTCAATTTTGGGTATTTGGTTATAACTTGCTTGAAAGATGGAGGCAAATAATTCTACTAGGATGATAAGTTTGAATGGCACTAATTACCATATATGGAAGGGCAAAATGAAAGATTTTTTGTTTGTCAAAAATCTACATTTACCCGTATTTTCTACACCAAAATCAGAATCTAAAACAGATGAAGAATGAGAGTTTGAACACCAACAAGTTTGTGGTTTTATTAGGCAATGGGTGGATGATAATGCTTATAATCACATTATTAATGAGATTCATGCTAGGGCTTTGTGGAATCAAATTGAATCCTTGTATGCTTCCAAGTCTGGCAATAATAAATTGTACTTGTTGAATATGTTGATGAATTTGAGATACAAGGAGGGGTCACAAGTATTAGATCACTTGAATAAATTTCAAGGGGTTCTAGATCAGTTATCAAGCATGGGAATCAAGTTTGAAGATGAGGTTCAAGGATTGTGATTGCTAAATACTCTACTAGATTCTTGGGAGACTTTTCGTATCTCTCTTACTAATTCTGCTCCGAATGGTAAAGTGAGCATGCAACTTGTTAAAGGTGGCATTTTAAATGAAGAGATGAGAAGGAAGACGCAGAATTCTTCGTCACACTCTGAAATATTAGTCACTGAAACCAGGGAAAAAATTAGAATAGAGTTCAAAAGGGTAGAGGTAAAAGCAGGAGCAAATCCAAGGGAAGATACAAGAATGTTGAGTGTCACTATTGTCACAAAATGGGTCACGTTAAAAAATATTGCTATCTTTGGAAAAAGGAGAACAAACGTAAGCAAGAAAAGAAGGACGATAGTGGCAACGATCGTGTATCTTCTATTTCAGATGATCTTCTTACTATTGATATTGCTGATTATGAGTATAAGGTCAATCTTGTCTCTGATGATGAGTTCAACTGGGTAATTGATAGTGGCGCCTCAATACATGTTACACCGAAGAAGGAGTTCTTCACTTCTTATACTCCAGGTAATTTTGGAGTACTTAAGATGGGTAATGATGGCTTGGCCAAGGTTATTGGTGTAGGAGATGTTTGTCTTGAGACTAATATGGGAATGAAGCTGCTACTCAAAGATGTTAGACACGCTCCAGGTGTTCGCTTGAATTTGGTTTCAGTTAAAAGACTTGATAATGAAGGCTTTGTAAACACTTTCGACTTTGGACAATGGAAGCTTACTAAAGGCAACTTAGTGGTGGCTCGATAAAAAGGTACTTCAAGTTTGTATGTGATGCATGCCATGATTGCAAAAGGTAGTGTGAATGCTATTGAAAGTAAAGAAATTTGTAACTTGTGGCACAGAAGACTTCGTCATATTAGTGAAAAAGGACTTAGCTATTTGGCTCGAAAGGATGCTCTTTCAGGTTTGAAAAATGCAGAGTTATTGGAGAAATGTTCTCATTGCATGGCTGGCAAACAAAGAATATTATCTTTCAAGAAACATCAACCTTCAAGAAAATCAGACTTCTTGGAATTGGCATATTTCGATATTTGTGGTCCTTTGAAGGTACGGTCTTTTAGTGGAGCTATTTACTTTATTACTTTTATTGATGATCATTCAAGAAAGCTTTGGACTTATGCTTTGAAAACAAAGAACCAAGCTTTGGAAAAGTTCAAACAATTCCAAGCTTTGGTTGAGAGGCAAATAGGTAAAAAGCTTAAATATATTCTCACTGATAATGTTGGCGAATATTGTGGACCATTTGATGAGTATTGCAAATAACAAGGCATTAGGCATGAAAAGACACCTCCTAAAACACCTCAGTTGAATGGTTTGGCAGAAAGGATGAATAGAACACTAACTGAAAGAGTTAGGTGTATGCTTACTGAAGCTAAGCTATCTAAAGTCTTTTGGGGTGAAGCGCTACTTACAACGGCTCATGTGATTAATCTGAGTCCTACAATTGCTTTAGATAATGATGTTTCGGATCATGTTTGGTCGGACAAAGATGTCTCGTATGGTCACTTGAGAGTCTTTGGATGCAAATCATTTGTTCATGCTCCAAAGGATGAGAGGTCCAAGTTGGATGTGAATACTAGGCAGTGCATTTTTATTGGTTATGGTCAAGATGAGTTTGGTTACAGGTTTTATAATCTAGTTGAAAAGAAGCTTGTAAGAAGCCGTGATGTAGAGTTTATTGAAGACCAGACCATTGAGGACATTGATAAGGCAAAGAAGAGTCAATCATAAGAGAGCAGTGACTTGACTGATGTAGATCCAATTCAGCCGCCTCCTTTGTCAGAACTAGCAAAGAATCAAGATCAGGAGCATATGCAGCAAAATGAGCCTTTGGTTCCTAATGACCAGGAGATGGGAGATCCAATTGATGCTCTAGTTGATGATGATGCTGATAATCAACCTGAGCTACCTGAAGATCCACCAGGTTTCCATCCTAGGAGGTCTACTAGAGAGCGACGACCTTCAACGAGGTATCCTTCTAGTGACTATGTAACATTTACTCATGGATACGTGACCTTGACTGATAGGGGAGAACCTGAATGTTATGCGGAAGCTATGGAAGGTGACGACAATAAGAAATGGTTTGATGCAATGCAAGATGAAATGAAATTCTTATATGATAATCAAACATTTGAGCTTGTGGAGTTGCCAAAAGGAAAGAAAGCTTTGCAAAACAGGTGGGTTTATAGGTTGAAGCATGAAGAAAATTTTCAGTGTCCAAGGTACAAGACTAGATTGGTGGTCAAGGGTTACAGGCAGAAAAAGGGAGTTGACTATAATGAAAATTTTTCACCGGTTGTGAGAAGATCTTCTATTAGGACTGTTTTGAGTTTGTATGCAAATCTTGATTTAGAGATAGAGCAGATGGATGTGAAAACTGTTTTCTTTCATAGTGATCTTAAGGATGAAATTTATATGGAACAACCTAAAGGTCATGGTAAAAGGCAAAGAGGATAATGTTTGCAAACTGAAGAAGAGCTTGTATGGCTTGAAACAAGCTCCGAGACAATGGTAGAAGAAGTTCGAGTCTGTTATGGCAGAACAAGGCTACAAGAAGACTACTTATGATCATTGTGTATTTGTTAAACAGTTTGCTAGTAATGATTTTATTATCCTTTTGATATATGTTGATGACATGCTTATCGTTGGTCAGAATGCTTCTAGGATTGATATGTTGAAGAAGCAACTTGCAATGTCATTTGCAATGAAGTACCTTGGGCCAGCAAAGGAGATTCTTGGTATAAGAATCGAGTGTGAAAGAAAGAGAAGAAACTTTGGTTGTCACAGGAGAAATACATAGAGACAATGTTGCACATGTTTCAAATGGAGAAAGCAAAGGCCGTTAGTACTCCTCTTGCTACATACTTTAAATTGAGTTGTAAGCAAAGTCCATCAAGTGATGAAGAGAAGAAAGACATGGAAAAAGTTCCATATGCATTAGTCGTGGGTAGTTTAATATATGCTATGGTGTGCACAAGATCGGATATAGCTCATGTTGTTGGTTGTGTTAGCTGTTTTGTTTGAAACCCAGGAAGAGAGCATTGGAATGCTGTAAAATGGATAATGAGATATCTTTGTGGTACTTCTAACATGAAGTTGTGTTATGGAAGTGATAAGCCTATTCTAGTTGGTTACACTGACTCATACATGGCAGGAGATAATGACTCTAGAAGGTCCATTTCAGGCTTCTTGATCAACTTTGCGGGTGGAGCTGTGTCTTGGCAATCAAGATTACAAAAATGTGTTGCTTTGTCTACTACCGAGGACGAGTTTATTGCCATTACCGAAGCGTGCAAGGAGATGCTTTGGATGAAGAAATTCTTGAAGGAACTCGGGTCTACTCAAGAGAGGTATGTGTTGTTTTGTGATAGTCAAAGTGCTATACATCTTGGTAAAAACTCTACTTTTCATTCTTGATCCAAACATATTGATGTGAGGTATCATTGGATATGTGATGCTTTGGATGCTGAGTTGTTAAAACTTGAAAAGGTTCATACTGATGAGAATAGTTATGATATGATGACCAAGGCATTACCAAGATGGAAGTTTGAAGTTTGTTGCTTAATCGCCAAATTGGCGGTTACCTCCACATAGTCGTGAGGGGGAGATTTGTTGGGCTCCCTTCCTATGTGGAGAAAAAGCCCAAATGCTAGTATCGAAGCCCATGAATAGTTGAAGTGGTTGAGGTGAGTTAGGGTTGAAAGAGAGAGGTCTCAATTGCAAGGAGAACACCAAACACTAGAGAGAAGAGAAGAGAGAGAGTCATTTTCGCACATACACAAAGCTGTCTCTGTAAATTGGTCACTGCAGATTTGTTAACTGTTGGATCGAGCTCAAATTTGGACAGTGTGTTCTACACATCTGGTTCTTTGATTTCACCGTTCGGATCTTCAATTCGACATCTGTAGCTGGAGATATTGGCCACGCACAGTAGCTCTATTTTTGTGGTATTTTCATCTTCTTGTTCTTATTTTGTAAGTTTTGAAGCTTGAGTTGTTTGGCTTGTTGTATGCACGTTTTGTACAGTAATTTGTGACTATCTTGTACCCTATTTTTCATCATAGTGAAGCTATATCCTGGTTTTGGTGACTCGTAGTTTTTACTTCTCTCATTGAGGAGGTTTTCCACGTCAAAAATCTTGGTGTGTTAGCTTGTTTCTAATTTCTGGTTTATGTAATTTTTTCACTGCTATGGGGTATTATTGTGCTGGTGTTAATACTTGTTGTGAGTGAATATTGTTGCTCCTCTAATTCTTGTGAGTAGAAAATTGTGTTTATTCCTATTAGTAATGAGTTTATTTATTTATTTATTTATCTTTTTGGTCCTCCCGTGGGTTAATATAATGAGTTAACTATCAATTTGGTACTCGAAAGATTCAGATGAAAAAAATTATTGACAAAACAATCTCTGAATAATTTGAAATTGCGATAAAATAATCAATAAATTATCAAATTATCAAATTTTGAAAAAGAAAAGATCTTATTTGTCTAACGATGATTGTAAAAAATTAAATCAAAATATGATCTCTAAAATATTTTTAAAAAATATATATTTAAATTTAATTTATTTTATTACATTTTTAAATATTTTAGAATATTATTTATTGTTAGTATCTTTCAAATTATTTTTGTTAATGATATCAACTTTGAATATCATTTTTAATAGTTTACTCTAATATAATATTCCAACATAATATTACAACATTCACCCACTTTCACTTTTTTTTTTTTTATTGATGGATTGGACAGCCCCAATTTTAAATTACACAACACATCCACTCACACACACAACTACTACTATTAACATAAGTTCTATATTTCTCATTCAGGATTCAAACCTGGATGTAGCTCCCAGCAAGGCAGATGATGCTGCCATTGATCTAAGACCTCGGCTGCACCCACTCTCACACTTAACGTCAAGGGTTCTCATCTACTATTGGCCCAATCAAATTTCGAACCCAATCATAAAATGGACTCCATTGGAAATATAGAGCCCAAATGTATTTTGCATAAGGCTATGTAAATTATATCTACGCGTATTATTGAGGCCCGAGTTTTATTGTTGTTGTATGTTATCAACTTGTTATGTATGACAAAAAATAATGAACATATTACTAATTTACTATGCTGCATTTACACAAAAAGAAAACCCAAGCACATAGCATATAGTATATAGATATTAAATTTGGTATATCGCATATTTGCAGCTGCTTTTCTTAAAAAGATAAAAATAATTCTTTTAAATTAAAAATTAGAAAGCATTCTTAACAAAATTCAAACCAAGTCAGACTAAGTACTTAAAATATAGTAAATTATAGATTAAACTCAGATTAATTAACTACATTATAAGTCTGGCTTATTAAGAGTAAAATTTATAAGAGACTCTCACTGAAAATTTTCCATAAAATTAACAAATGTATGCCTCATAGACCAATTAACAAATTAATTTAATTTTGATATATTTTCAGTATAAAACAGTTTTACACATACATCTAATTACGTATGATCACGTTATAAAAAATAATTACTTTTTACATTGATTATATGAATCTAAAAAAATAGATGTAATTGAATGACAATCTAAAATATTAATACATCAAAATTAAATTCTTAATAAATACGTACTAACTTCTAAATGCCTTCCTTTCTTCATTTGTGTTGCTATTAGCATAGCTTATAATATTACTCTCATTTTTAAAATAGTTATCTCTTTTACTTTTTAAATTTATTAAAAAATAATTTTTTTCCTTTTCAAATTTTTAATGAATTTCAAAAGTAAAAAAGAAAAAACTTATTTTGTGAAGCGAGTAATTTGAAAAAGTAATAAATTATTCTATTTTTTTCAATTTTTTTGGCTGGGAAAATTTTTTCACCTTATATTTTCTTTGGAAGGTTTTCATATATATATATATATATATATATTATTTTTCTTTTCTTGGTGGGCGGAGGAGGTCAAAGACTCAAGCTTATACTCATATTTTGGGTCAAAACGTCGTTTTTCTTGTGTCCTTTGGAAACTCCAGTAATTATTATTTTGGAGTCCAGTCCAAAATGGAAACACGAGGTTCATGCATTTGCATTCTGCCACACTTTTCTTCACTTATTTGAGGAGTGGATTCTCTCTCCAGTAGAAAAAATTTTTTTTAATAGTGTCTAGTATTTAATTTTATCTTTTATTATTCTCTTTTTAATTTATTTTTATCCTATTTATAAAATTAAAAGTGAAAAATCACACTTTATTCTCTTAAATATTAAAAAAATAGAAATGATCCATTTTCACTCCTTAACGACATTTATAAATAAAATTTTAATAGAATGTTCTTAGGTATTATATCACGGTCATCATTAAATTCAATTAGATTTATAGATTTACACAAATTTTTAAGTAATGAATTTAAAAAGTAATTATTTTTATTGAGATATAATACATAATTAAATGTTATATAAAAATTAAATCCTTAAACATATATTATAATTTTTTTATTCTTTTAATGAATGGTCTTAGCCTAATCCTTTTGTCCAAATTATACTAATATATACTCTCTGATTGTATTATCAAATAAGTGTTCATTTTCAATATTTTTCATTTACAAATTTTTGTCCAATTAACAAATTAACATAATATTATTATAATTTTTTAACCAAAACCTTGAACTAATGGACGAGAGAGTATAAAATTAGTAAATTATTAAAAAGGAGTGCATGCCAGATAAATTATTGCAACATGTTTCACGTTTAAATTAAAATAATTCATTTTAGTAAGTAATTTCAAACACTAAAGTAAACGTTGTTTTTACTTGCATTGGGCTCAATATAATATTTAAGTGTGAAATTAAGACAACTTGCATTCACGTTCTTGCTTTCTTTCCTTAAAGTAGCCATTCTTTTATACTTTCTAAGCAGCACACTAGTTTCATATTAATATTACATAGAGTAAGTGTACAATGGTAAAAGGACAAAGTGTATGTTTAATTACTCATATCGAAGCATGCATGTGTAGTGTGCTAATAACCTATCAAAGGAATTGGTAAGTAGTTTGATCTCTAGGTTCCAGGACTGAGCATTCTTCGAGCTATGTTATGCATGAGAATTAAGAATGAAACGAGTTAAAATATAGTTTTTTATTACTCATGGTCTCATGGATAATAATAGAGTGGATTCTATACCGAATAAAGTATGATTTGGTGATGTTAAGTAGTGTAAAAATCTGCCACTACCAACTTATTGCCATCTCTAATGAGAATATAGTGTTACAGAAGTTGAGGTAGGCTTGTATTCCTTTGGTTTATTTCCTTGTATTTAGTTTCTAGTCAACAAAAAAGATTGAATAGTTTTTATAGATGTTTTGATATAATTTAGGGTTTTTTTTTGAATGTTCAATACAAAAATTGAAATATATATTAACAAAAATATTATGTACACACTAAAAATCAGTCATTAAATTAATTATTACGTATTTATATATAAATATATATTGTTTAAATTATTTTTAAAAATCGCCGCTAAACTGCAGATGGCGGCTGTTTTTAAAACCAACTCTAATAAAGCTCTGCTATATCTGCCTTGTATCTTGTAGTGATTTTATATCGGTAACTAATTTGATAATTATTTTTTGCATGTGCACACTTAATATAATCATTTAATATATTTTATTTGGTCGCTAATTTGATATATTGATATATAATTGAAATGATACTTCTATTACTTAACCATATTTTCGAATTAATTTAGTAATTTTCAAAATCGCAAGTATAGTGATATATATTTTTTTTAGTGTTAAATATCTCGTCAATTCATTTGTTTAAACCAAAAAAAAAAAAAGAGAAAAGATAATGAATATTGGATTGTTGGGTAAAGTGAAGAATGGGAGGAATAATGGGTGTTTTGGGACAATCTCACTAACATGTTGTTGCTACTGCTATATGCTTCTGCATCCAACCATGCACATTCCTTCATTGACTGGTAACAATAACCACGTTATCCAATTAATTATATTCCCTTATCATATAGTGTGATATGATATGATTTTGCGACATGTATCATATGATTATGAAATCAACTGGAGTCTCTTGCTCATTAAAGTCTCACACCTACATCAATAAAGTTCTTGTTGGTTGAGTGCCATATCCAGAAACAACAACTAAGTTCTATCAATCATATATATGATATTATGGCACCTCCTAAATTATTGCACAAGCGGGGTTAGATTATTGGATCCTTTTATTTAGAAAACTGACTACACATTATACATTACAGGAGAAATAACTCTCATAATTCACACTATATACCGCTTGTCAGAATTTATTAGGGTCCCGGGTGCTTCTTGCTAAATTATTAAGTAAAAAATAGCTTTCATTTTTTTTTTGCACTTTTGAAAAAATGAATATACTGAAAAAGCCCAATTATGAAAAATAAAAAATTTGCAGTAGTATAAAAAAAATTTGGAATTTAATTGAAATATTTTTACATTGTATTATAGCTTTTCTTTTTCCCATTTACGTTACTATTTAAAAAGTTGGGAAAGTAATTGAAATTAGAGTAATTATTCAAATTAGTTCTCAAATTTTAAAATATACAAAACAGTCCTAACGTTTATTTTTGTTAGACAATACAGTTTTTTTTTCGTTAGTCATTAACGATGATTATTGACATAGATCGTTAACTCGTACACGTAGTCGTCAAGTATCCCTAAAAAGTAAAATTTCCAAAAAATTTGAAAAATCTCAAAATTCCTAAAAAAATTTCAAAATTTAAAAACAGTTCTTTTAAATATTTTTAATCTTTTTCAATAATCAACATCTTATAATATATTTTTAATCAAAATACTAAAATATTATTAAAAATATATATAATAAATAAAAATACAAAAAATAACAATATATAAATTAAAAGACAATTTTATTCATTAATACTAAAATGTCATAAGAAATAATATTATTTAACAATTGATCTATGACACCTATTACATCGAAGTGAGGTAGAAACTATAACAATAACAACTAAATTTAAGAGGTTATTGCATTATAAAAGCCATTATTTATATACATAAATTTTTAAGATATTGACACCAAATAAACTTAGAAAAATAAGTAGAAAAAATATATTTTTTCTTGACTTAATTAGTAATTGTAGTACCACAAACAATTTTAATTGTAAACCTATTTTATGCAATATTACATCTAGTGAATCCGAAAACTTTCAAAAAAATATGAACAAAATAGTTGAATATTTGTTAAGACATTTTTTCTTAAAGTGTTGCAAAGTATTAGGAATTTCTTATTACATTGGGATTTTGTAAATCATCCACATTGATTTTGTAATGACCAAAACATATAAATTTGACTTCATAGATGAATTGATTGGCATTGTATGCAAGTTTTAAAGTGTTATCTTCATAAGTATTTGCACACATATTCTCAATTGTTTATGTAAAAAATTTTATGTTAGATAAAAATTTTTCACTAGCTCATTTTCTTCTTCACCATTAAAAAATTATTATAGAATATGTACATACAAATTAAATTAATATTTTACACGGTCAAAAATAAATGTTTATTTAATTATTTAAATTTTTTTAGAGAAACTTTAAAATTAATTTATAATTTAAGATTGTCAAATTTGAGATAAATAGATAAAAAATTTTAGAAATTAAACTTATTAATTTAAAAATAATTATATATAAATAATTTGGAGGGGCTATTTTGGATTTTAAAAAATTTTTTAGGGACTGTTTTGAGATTTTTTTAATTCTTCGAAAATTATTTTGTATTTCGTTCTCGGGACTAATTTGGCTAGATCGCACACGTTAACATTCAACGGCCACGTGTGTGAGTCAATATTTCATATCCACAAACACTGTTAATAATTAATGGAAGGAGAATGTATTGTCTAATAAAAATAAACATTGGGGATTATTTTCTGTATTTTAAAGTCTAAAAGACTAAAATATCTAATTTTAAAAATTTCAAAGGCTGATTTGAGTCATTAGAGTTAATATTTAAAATGGTTCCTGAAATTTGACTTCCGATTCAATTTAGTTCTTTAATTTTCAATTGACCAAAATTATACCATGAAATTTTGAGGCGTGACTCAAGTTGGTCCTTCGATCCATTTCTATCACCGAAAAAATAATGTGACACGTTTAGTTGACACCTGGTACAAGAAAAACTACGTCGTGTTGTAGTTGGCACCTAAAGTTTGACAAAATGATGCCGTGCATCAATTCCAACTGGAGATGCACCCAATTTTGTCAGAAATTTGCTGGAATGAAGTAGAAGACTGGGAGATTGAGTGGGAAGAGATTCAGGCTAGACTTTTACCACAACCACAACGACAAATCGATCAAGAAACAACCAAATCTCAGCCATCAACAGAGCAAGATATTACAACAGCATTAGTAGAAATTCAAGAAAAAAAATAAAGAGAGGCAGGAGTCTATGCAAATTCAGATTCAAAAGCAATTCAACAACAAATTCAACAATAAATCACAAATTCAATTTCACAAGATCAGTTTACAAATCAATAAGTCCAGAATATGAAATTGATGAAAATGTAAGAACTACTCATAATTCAAGAGAAATTTCAGAGCTCTCAAATAAAATAAAAAATACATCAGAATTTAAAGATGCAATATTAGAAGAAAACCTAGATCTACATATGGAGCATTCAAATCTGGAAGCAATGGATCCGGCTGAGGAAGATGTCATCAGCGGCGACAGTACATCTGCGAGCCGCAGTGGTGTACGATGCAGGGCCAACAGTTGCCGAGGTCGGCACCATCACAAAGGAGAAAGGAGATGACACCGTGAATGAAGGAAGCGGCTGGGTCTAGAATGGCGAGGACGACGTCATGAGTGGTTCTGAAGATGTGCTTTCCAGCGGCATTGTCGTGACGAGAGAAGGAGAACCGCGACAGCGTTGTGAGTGTGACTGTGTGAGAACATGGGAAGGAGGCAAGATGGAGGCGCGACGACGATGAACTGAGGTGAGAGAGAGGGTTGGGTATTTACTGATTGAGGAAGAAAAGGAAAAAGAATGGTCAATTGAGAGTTTGCCTATTGAATTACGTTATTTTGTTGTATTTTAGACACTAAATATCAACTAAATATGTCACGTCACTTTTTTAGTGACGGAAACGAATGAAAATGCCAATTTGAGTCACGTCTTAAAATTTTAAAGTACAATTGAAATCAATTAAAAATTAAAAAATTAAATTAAATCGAAAATCAAATTTTAAGAACTATTTTAAGTATTAACTCGAATAATTATTCTTGAAATTAAATAATAGGCGTGATAGAACTAAAATTGTTGACTAATAATTGTATTTATTTATTAGATTTTGAATTAATAGTATAATTGTCAATTTAGCTTTATTTCCATAGATTGCCCCTTGCTTCCAATGATATCATGCAATGTATATAGTGCAAACTTTGTTGGAATCAAAACTTGCAAAATGGGTAATATATAGTCTGATCTAGTGATAACTGTGTACATCTTGTTATAAATAAAAACATACAAAGACCTAAGCACATGTGATGAACATGTGAGAGAGATTCGAGGGGGGATAAATGCCGACAAACTTTGGCAACATAGAGAGATGCTTAGATATTAGATAAGATCATATAAGATAAGCCAACTCTCCTTTCATTGTATTTTCACAATGCAATTTCGATTCTATGTCGGTCTAAATGTCAAGCTGTTAACCACTATTACGATCTTGTATACATGTGTTTTATTTCGTTGATTTTCATTTTTTTTAATTTTATTATATGATCTCAATAATTATCCTTTGCCAGCAATATATATGTTGGACTGATCGAAGGACAATGGAAGGACCACGCTAGGCCTTAGACCTTATAGAGACGTGCTTGGATCAAATATGAATTGCCTGATACAAACAATCAGCTACATTGACTCATTATGATATCTGATGTCATATTAAGGAATTCTTTTATTCTGATTTATATAAATTGTGAGAGTTATTAAAATCAGAGATTCTGATTTATATATCACGAATTGTTTTAAACAAAAATCGAAAAAAAATTTGATTTTTGTACTTTTTAAAATTCAAAAAATTTAAATTTTATCTTCTAAATTAAATTATAATACATTTAAGATTACGAACATACTTAGTAAATAAAAAAAATAGCCAAAAATAATAATTAATAAGTATTAAATAAAACAAATTTTAATTTTTTTTATCTTGCAAGTATTACTGTTAAGATTAATGCCCTATTTGTTTACCATTCGAAAAAACGCCCGTCAAAAATGAAAAGCCCTCATGGTGGATCTGATTTTTATACGAGAGAAGCGTTAGAAACTAATAATTTTTGTAATTTATAATTATTAAATAATTATTAATAATATTTTTGATAATATAAGATTGTTCAAGTTTTTTATTGATTAGATATTTATTGAGTTAATTATTTTTTATATGATAGATGAAACGGTGTAATACGATAATATGAGTTAAAATTGGTGTATTTTACAAGTGTGATGCATAATATAAATCGTTATTTACGATTTACATAACAAAAGAAATCATTATTCACAATTTTATAAATCACATTGTTTTAAATTAAAAAATTGAAATCGTGACTCACAATTTCTTATTTTTTTTGTCTTACTTGAAATCGTAATTCACGATTTCAATTAACTTTTTTTAATTTTTTGTCTCATTTAAAATCGTTCTTCACAATTTCTTTTTATTCCATATTGCTGCATTACACTAAAATATTATAATATTAATGAAAAATACCAATAACAACCCAATATAAAAAAAATTAGCCAATACTTATTCATGGTAGTAATAATAAGACAACATGGGTGCCCCCACCAGTGTTTTTTAGTTTGCATTGTACTTATCTGTCGCATGTGAAATGTACGGAGCATTATTACAGGTCATGTGCATTTGCAGCACCTACCCATCACACACTCTCTGTCTCTCTTCTCAATCATGTGCCATTATTTGCCATTTGTTGACCTTTTGCCAACAAGTCAACAAGATATTTTTCTTCTTTTCATATGCTATTTCATTTCATGGACCACCATACTTTCATGTCTCTTACTTGTGTGTTTATCGCAATTAAACCGGCGATTGATTTAATAATTAAGACCCCGGAGATCTTTAGATTAAATGGCAGGTTACTAGTTGTCTAAGCTTTTAACCAAAATTTTTATGATTAAAATATTTAAAATTTGATCTTTATTTAAAAAAAATTATCAAAATTATTTGATGGTTCATTTGTAAAAAGAATTTTAAGTTTGATATTTATTTTCTTTCGCAATAATGCTTATAATCTCTAGTAATTGTCACACCGTGAGAAATTTAAAATTTGATATTGTACCTCATTTTATACTTCTCCAAACTTGAAGGAAATTTCATCAATTATTATTATCATCTTACAAAATATAAGTTTAGACTGCTTTCGGTTAAAGTTCATTACCTTCAATATTGACAACTCGGCGTTTACATTAGAATTTGTGAACGCAAGAGGATTTTATTTTCTATTAACATTATTTCTAAATTCTTTGTACAAGTTCCAACATGGTTTCTTGTGTTTTTTTTTTTTTTTTGATAAAGTACAAATAACCAATAAAATTTTTTAATAATGTGTGAATAATATGAATTAATAGAGTTAAAAGAGTAAATTAATCATAAATTTAATTAATAATATTAAATTAAGATGTAGAATATTTTTATTTGATTGATAGTTATTCATATTATTTAAGATGGTTATTGTTCATCTAACACTTCTTTTTTAAAGGTTGATGGTCTCGTCTTTACAATTATTATATTATAACTATTTTAGCCAACATTTACGTTGAGCCTTAGTTTTCTCTCTCAATTTTTCTTAAAGCGATTCCGATCAATAGAAAGGAATTTATTAAACTTTCTTTTACTTGTCTCGTGTATTTGTGTCTCGCTCCAAAGAAATGGCATTATTTGAAGTTGGATTAAAATTTGGTGCAAATAAATTGTATTGCTTCTGCCCATGCTAATTTTTGTATTCGAGTTTAGAAACACTCGGCGGAGTAAGAATACTTTTTATCTCAGACTCACTGTTGTTAGTATTCAGGGAATATATTTTTTCAATTTTTTTAAGAATTGAGAAAGTAAAGTGTGATCTCTTACCATTAATTTTATAAGTAAAACTGAGAATAAATACAAAAGAGAGAATAATAAAAAGTTAAAGATCACACTTTATTCTCTCAAATTTTTTTAACAATTGAAAAAATTCATTCCCTTAGTATTCATTTGTATATTATGAGTATTAGTCATTTTTAATGACGAATCCAAAAATTTTATTAATGGAAGAAAATATATATAATATAATAATAACTTTTATAATTATGTTATAGTATTGTAAAATATAATTATATTTAACCAACAAATTAAAACAATAATCGAAATTGTTAATCTAATCAAACTGGCCGGTCCAATCCAGTTTTCAGAATCTTGATGTAGATAATCGAAATAAATCTAAGAAGGTAGATGCTACACAACACAACTGCAGTGACCGTGAGGCACCAAGGCACAAGCCACCAATTGATTTTAGCGAATCTTAAAAATGACTATCCCACAACATTGTTCCTCATCTTATAGCATCTTCCAATAAGAAAATTCACGGTAAAAATCATTCAAACGAATTTTCAGCAGCAACAAAGTGCAATATCCAAATTCAATTATACGTCAATATACACAAACATAAATCATTCAATTATTGAAACAATAGTAAATTCACAGTTTCATAGTTTTAATTATTCAATCATTAAATCACTACAAGAAAAACATTGAGTACCATCTGAATTACCGTAAAAAAATAAATAAAATTTGACGGTAAGTTAATTACTAACGAAATTACCATTGGAAGAAATCCGATGGTATAAACCTTACTAGTAACCAGTTACCATCGGATTTTTTTCGTCCAACGATAATTACCATCAAATTTTGTGACGGATTACCAGCCGAAAAATTTTTTCGACGGTAATATTGGCGCCACAATATCTTGTTTCTCATACTATTACCGTCGAATTATGCTTTCGGTAAATCCGACGGTAATGTCAACTTTTGTTTTAATATTGTGACACAATTTTTTAAAATTTTTTTCTTTCTAATTTTAATTTTTTATTTAAATTTATTTTTCACACAATTAGTGGTCTGATTGTAAATAATAGAAACCAATTACGTAATATTATATATCAAATGTTCAAATAAATTAAAAGTCAAATAAATTAAATAAATACAATAAAACAATAAAACAAAGCCCTAATCACTAAAAATCCTGATAGTCGTCGTCGTCGTGATTCCCGTGGTCCTGCTGAGGCGGCGGAAAAGGCGGAGATGTCCATGTCCCACTAGCAGGGCCGCTGCCACCGGTACACATTTGAGCCTGGTACAGTGCCATCTGCTACTCCATCCGCTGAAATTGCTCCAGCTGATCTCTCCACTCTAACCTGAAGTCGTCCGTATCCGTCACGCATGTGAGAATCTTCTGATTCCACTCCTGAGTCTCGGTTAGCTTCTGAGCTGTTCATGAAGGCTCTGGGTGAGCTTCTGCACCTATAGCTCAAATCAATGCCTTCCTCGGAATTGACGGCTCAACTAGTTGCAAAGGCAGACAATGTGGGGGTGCGGAGGCTACTGGCGAAGAACGACCCCAACCCTTATACACGATTCTTGTACGGTGCTGAGGCGGTCTCGCACTAAACTGCATCAGGATCGATGACTAAAGCAGCAGAGCCACTGGCATCCTCCCTATTTTGCTGAGTTGCAGCCTCCAGTATCTCACATAGGACTCTTGTGTAACACATGTTATTATGATTAGGACGACAACTGTACAGCTAATTAAAAATTTTATATCACAATATCAGAAGTTTACTCACATAAAGATCAACAGACTACAGATAAGCAAATTTTTCTTTGCTTTCCTTCAGAGTGTGGACGTACTTGAAGGTTTATTCCAATATAGCATCGCGATCCAATGAGTTCAACTACACATGTTGCATCGAAAAAATATGTTAGGATGCTTACTAATGATATGTTAAAGAATATAACAAAGTTAATAACAAAATTAGAGAAGCTACATACCAACCTGGCCTTAGTCTTCAAGAAGGTCATTGAGCTACCCATATACTTAAATGACCTGGCCGATGCTTGTTAGTTCTGTTTGTGAGACACTGATACCTGAACCCATCATCGGTATCCCCGTGAACGTATAGAGCCTTCTTGATTTTTGAGCGTATATCTTCCTCCAATATCTGTTGCACCCGCCTAACCATTCGATGGTCGTATATTTTCCTGATGAGGGCATTGTGCTCCTTGTCCCATATAAAGAGAAACTGCACAAAGAAACTTTAAAATTAGTTAATCAAAATATATCGTATTAAACAAAATAGAAGATATAAACTAGCTAATAAGGTTTTATTATATTAAGCTTTTACTGTCCACTTCTGAAACTATCGCTCTCTAGTCTTAAAGGGAATCTTCTTGTAACTCGACCGTGGATGGTCATACATTAGTTTGATGGCGTTAGTCATCTCTTGAGTATATGCGTTGTTGCTTAGTGCAAACCTATCAATAATTCACAAATAAACCAATATGAAAATATAAATTAAAACTTCAAAATCAAATAACCATAATATATAGAGATTTTTTTAGAAATTTTGGTAGAGTTTCATCTATAATTGAAATGTGCCATAAACTCTATCCATCAACAATTAACTTAAACAGCACTAGTGGTCAACAATCAATGAACAACAGTCAATAATTAAGAAGCAAAATCCATAAATCTACTAAACTAGAATCAATAATCAAGAATCAATAATCAAGATATATCAAACACTTTCAGCAGTTCAAACCTACAACCCTAAATCCACTAAAACTAGAATCAATAATCAAGAATCAAGAATCAATAATCAATAATCAGAATATATCAAACACTTTCAGCATATAAAAGACTTAAAGTAATACTTACTTCATTCTGCCATCGGGCCAGATTGTCAACTGTACGATGGGAGGTGGTGGAGGTGCATCAACTAGCTGGCTTCCGTGAGAGGATTCCGATGTCGCAGTGTCCGTTGCTGGAGGCGGTGTCGCCAAGATAATGGTTTGTTGAGCGGATAGAGGCGTCATCATTTCCGTAGACGTAGGGACGTAGTTGGGGTTATGTACCGTGATGAACGGCTGTTCCGATGCACCCACAACCTATGACGTCATTGGGATAGTCGGATTAGAGGGAGAGGATCTAGAATTCTCAGGGGTACCGGCAGAAACCCTCTCTCTACCACGACCACGACTACTACGCTGATCCGTAACACTCGTCATGTCTGCAAAGAGCATACCAATTAAAAATGTGTTAAACATATTCACAACATCATTCACAATACTTAATCAAAATAAACTACGTAAAAGAATCAATAAAGAAATACATTATCCGTTGAAATCAAATAAAACAAAAAAGGTAAGTGCACATTCCAACTTCACAAATAAGAAGTCATCCATAAGTCATTCAAAATGATCTCATATTTGATTTTTTTTAATTTACTGTATTTTTTATCTTAAAATATATTGAAAATTAATGTGACTTATTATCAGGGCTACAAGTTAACTTGTTGACTATTGACTCATGCAAGAAATAATAATTATAATAATACCTTAAAACAATAAAATATAGGGTTAAGTACGATTTTGGTCCTTAAGGCATAGATAAAAATTTTTTTCGTCTCCAACCTTTTTTGTATACAGAATCGTCCCTAAGGTTCAGTTAAGTTTTAAAATTGTCGTTTGGACCAAAATACTCTTCTTGTAACATCCCAACTTTTTGAATCAAGTTATTTTTTAATAACTAATTAATTAATTAAAATAGTAATGATTTAAGATTTGAATTTAAAATTTAAACATACGAAAACACTAGTGGTAGTAAATCTCAAACCGACAATAAACAACCTTTGAAAATATAGTCATAATTAATTTTACATTTATTATATTTGAATGGTATTTAGTTATATAAAAAGATAAGAATGCTAGCTCTATTCCTTAAGTTCGATATAAAATCAAATTCAAATTAAATTAGGTAGATAAATCGGTTACAAGTTCATAGTAGAAAATCGCGCTCTTATTAGCCAACCTGATATACTAACAGTATTTCAAAAATATCTCAAGTTGTCGTTATCTAATTGACTTGGTTTAAGATTCGTTTTAAAGATAATTCAATTTTCTATAAATTTTTGTCTAATATCTATTTTCAAATTCCAAACGTAGAAAATGTTATAGGGCTCACAAAGTAACGATTCAGATTGAAGATTTCACTTTGAATATGCCTCCTAACATAATCTGCATACCTAAGTTATTTGATCCTTCCTCTCTCGTTTTATTCCCTTTTTCTATACAAAACATCATAGTATACACAAAGTCTAGCCATGGAACAAGTCTCTCTTTACTAACAAATCGCATTTATTTGCATCAGAATACCTATCGGAACTTCACTCGAGGTAGGAGATTTTATGCTAATTTTTATATGTCATATGTTAAATGTTTTTGGATATAGATGTTAGCATTACATATAATGATATAATGTCTCTTTTCTTCATAAGCATTATGCATTATAATTATAATCTTATGTGCATTAAAGAATTGAGGGAATGATCCTTCGGTAAGGGAAGGTGACCCCCAAAGACAAGATAATCGAGATGATCTTTCGGTAAGGGAAGGTGATCGGCAAACCTTTGGGATAAGAACCTTCGGTAAGGGAAGGAGACTATCCCATCAATTTTATATAATAATATATCATTGTTTATATGACTCCCTTCTTGTGTATGTCTAAATAACCTTGATTGTAAATTAAATTGGGGGAATGATCCTTCGGTAAGAGAAGGTGACCCCAAAGACAAGATATCGATATGATCATTCGGTAAGAGAATGTGATCGATTGAGATGATCCTTCGGTAAGGGAAGGTGATCGCCAAAACGTTTGGGATAAGAACCTTCGGTTAGGGAAGAAGACTCCCACCTTTTATACCGGTTTGAGCTCAATACCTTCCATAAAAGCTACGAGAAAAAGTAATGAAAAGTACAATAAAAAAGTGTGATCATAATTGTTCTTCTTTTATCATTTTTTAATTTATGATTACGTTTATTATTTCATTCAAAGATGCTTCTTTTATCCAAAGTTTCTTTTTGTATGATGTATGATATTGTTTAAGATCTTTATTTTATTCAGATATATTCTGTTTGACTTATTTATGCCAATGTTACTATTCTTCTCTTATTTATTATTTATTTTGCCTTGCTTTATGGCCTATGAGAACATCAAACTAAGGTTTATGAGTTTACATTTAAATGTTTTAATGCTATAGACATTTCGTATGCATCACACATGTCATAACATAAGTAAATAAGAAGCATCTAAAAGTCACACCACTCCGACTAACAAGGACTTTTGAAAATAATAATTGAACAACATTGCATTATCACTTTTTATTTTAAAACTCAGAGTGGATGGAGATGGATACGATGGCACCATATAGATAAACTACTGAGAAACTTTTGTTTCTCACCCCGCTCTCCGTACCATCTCCAGGAACGATGTAGTACAAAGCAATACATTGCTCAATTGAGGTGAAAAGACAAGTGCACTATTAGGAGCGAGCTATCGAAGACGTAGATACAAACATTAAGTGTTTACCTTAAGAAGGAAGAATATGCGATTGTTTTAACCGTAGTTATACAAATTAAGAGAATTAAGATTTTCTGTGTGTCTTGTTTTATTTTTATTGAGTGATTGCAATTGTAACTATGATGTTTCTTTTATGATTATTTGGCATGAGTAAAGCTTATCATTGTTGTGCTTTCATAGTTTAGCACGCCCATTTTTCATATTAGTATTTCCAGATCCACTTATATTTTTTAACTAGTAACTATCCTAATAAAAACTAATTATTCAATATTTTTATATATAAATTATTTTGTATAAATATTTCATATTTGTTTTAAAAATAAAATTTTGCAAGATTTTGAATATCAGCTACTAAATATAATCCAAATAAAGCTGAACTCAATTTAAAAGTATTAGGGTGTTACACTTCTCCAACAAACCTTCTTCACCAAAATACTCAGGTTCGTTTCTTCTTTTTTTTCCTTCTTCATCACAGCATCAGCAATAACAACAATGGAATTAGAAGCAGAAACAATGTAATAAATAAAAGTAACAAAAGCAAAAGAATCAACAACAATAATGGAATAAGAAGTAAAAGAATATAATTGGAATCATAATTAGAAGTAGAAGAAACATAAGCAAAAGAACAATGAAATCAGAATATAATCAGAATCAATTAACAACAACAATGGAATCAGAATCAGAAATAATGTAATTAGCAAAATCAACAAATCAACAATGTAATTAACAAAAGAAACAGAAATAGAAGAATCAACAATGTAATTATCAAAATAAAAAAATCAGAAGCAAAATTAAGACCCTATGGAACAACGGCGAGCACGCGAGGAGCAGCATGAGGAGTAGCGGCGAGCGGCGCGAAACAGTGGTGAGCGAGGAGCAACGGCGAGCAAGGAACAACGGTGAGTGACAAGGAGCAATGGCAACCAGGGAGGAACAACGGCGAGGAGCAGCAACGACCGGCGAGTGAGAGAGGAAGAGGAGTAGAAAAGGCGACGTGATGCGCGACGTCCTGCCTTGCCGATTTGTTGGCATCGACATCGAACACTGCCACAGGAGCAGAAACGGCAACATGGCGTGCGACATCTGTCTTACTTAGCCAGCGTCATCGCCACCTTGCTCTTTCCCCTTCTTCTTCTTCCCTTCCCCGTGGTTTTGTTTCTCTCTCTCAACTACAACACTCTCTTTTTCTTATTTTTTCTTTTCTTATTTTATAATTTTTTTATTGGATAATTTGGTCTAAAATTTTATGATTTAAGTAAAAAGAACGATTTTAAAACTTAACTGAATCTTAGAGACGATTTTGTATGTAAAAAAAGGTTGGGAACGAAAAAAATTTTCAGCCTATACCTAAAGGACCAAAATCGTACTTATAATGATTAATAAAATATAAATAATTGCACTGAGTATGCATAAAGTAAAAAACTACTAGAATGATAGAGAATTAATTATTTAATTAAACAGATAAAATTAGTTTAACCAAAAATTGACCCGTATAAAAGTAAGTTTATGCAACTTCATAAACATTTAGTAATATGCCTATTTGAACAGAATAACTTGAACTATGTGAAGTATATGCATTTAAGTTTGAGCATCACCAATTCACTGAATTCAATTCCAATTCAAAACCAACAACACGACAACAACAGTATCATATCATTACAGCATTAGAACTCATAAAAGTCTCATAACCTAATATATTCCTATCTTAACAACGTAAATTCACTAAACAAAAAAATTATTTCTAACTAAATCATTATACTAATTAACAACAAAACTTAAATTAATCCTAAATTTAACAAAAATAAAAACAGAAATTTATTTATCAGAGAATGCAGACACAGAGGTGGACGGGAGAATGTTAGTGGTGGCTGGCACTGTTGATGGCGGGGTGGCAAAACTGGATGGCGGCGAGAAGGAGAGGGGCTGCCAGAGAGGATATGTGGTGGCGGGGTTGACATGCGTTGGGGCTGACGGGGCGACGAGGAGGGAGAGGGTTAGAGAGAGAGAGAGGGAGAAAAGAAAGGGTAGCGAGAGAGACGGATTTGAAATGAAGGGGAAGAGCGTTCGCGCTTTGAATTTATAGCAAAATTGCCATCGGATTTACTGTCAGAAATATCCGATAGTAATCCATTGTAGGTCACCAAAACGCAGCTTTTTCACTAAATGGATTTACCGGCGGATTTATCCAACAGTAAATCTGATACTAACTTGCGCGCCTATTTTTTTGTTTTCCTCCAATTATTACCGGCGAATTCACCGTCAAAAACTTAAATCCACCGGTAATAATATAACCTAACGAATTCTACGTTTTTTCTGCCGATAAATCCGACGGTAAATTTGCTGCCATACGCTAAATCCAATAGTAATAAGTGTTTTTCTTATTGTGAATTATTCAAACAACAACAAATTCACAATTTCACAGTTCCAGTTATTCAATCATCCAATTATTCAAACATAAACCTCAATTCATACTTTCACACAATCTTTGTAAAAATCAAATTCTTATTCCTAAATAAGATAAACAAATTTTACTAAACAAAATACCAAATCAAAGCAATAAAGCGAGCAGATTAGTCATTAGTGAATTTGTGAGTGTACCAACTACTCGAGAAGGAGAAGCTGAAGACTGAAGAAGTGCGTATAGTTTGTGCGGCGGTGCCTGAAGCGGCTGGAAACTGGAGAGGCAAGGGAGTCAGAGACGCAAAGACAATGACGGAATGACGAGAGACGATGATGGAGTGGGCTGCGGGCGAGTGATGAGACTGCAAGAGATGATGACGGAGTGGGCGAGCCAGCAATAGTCGGCGACACCGCGACATTAACGTGGGACAGGTCAGGAGGTGGGCGATGACGGTAACACAGGGTTAGAGAGGGTTGGAGTTTTGGAAAGCAGAAAAAGAAAATTGAAAAGGGGAAGAAGGAGAAAGGTTAGGAATTTGAAGAGTGGCCAGCAGGGTGAAAAATAATGACCCAGTGAAAACAATTAAATTTTTTACTGAAAACTACGAAATTATTTTTAAAATTCCATTGGGGGCACTTGCCCCCACTAGGTAGTGAATGAATTCGTTCTTGGTCATTTCTAAATTTTTGCAAGTAAATTTACCAAAAAAAAAAATTGATAGGTTATAAGACAATCAACTAAATCAATAGAGTGTACTAGACTATTAGTAATTTAATTTTGTGACTTTAACTCTGTGGGTTATTAAATAAGGGGGCATCTAGTGTACAGATGCATTTTTAAAGATTTTTGTCTTTTATGGTTTTGAAAGCGTGTCACTAAAAGTGTTACTTAAATGGAAAGTGTTACCCTTAATCGTTAACTTGGCTCTGATACCAATTTTTCTGAATGCAAGTTTTTGAAATATTTTTCTTGAGTTGGGTTTGCACTATTAAAATCTTCTATTTCTTTTAACAACTTTTCTATTTCTCTTGATATGCATTCTATACAATTTTTACAGAATTGTTCTACTTCTCTATTTCTTGAGTAAATGTTACTATTTTGTAATCTTACTTCATAATATCTTTTTTGACTTTTCTGAAAATCTAAATCATTTTTTAATTCTTGTAATGTTTGATTTGCTAAACCAGGCATTTTATATGTTTCTTAGATTATAGGATTTTGTAAAGGAGATAAAGGAACTTGTAATTCTTGTTCAGATTCAATTTGTACTTGTTCTAGGGGTTCAACCTGTAGAGGTTGCATTACTTGAATATTTTGAACATGTATTCTTGATTCAAAAGCTTGTAATGCAATCATATTTTGTATGTGGAGATAGTGCAGTCTACGAGCACGATAAATTTGTTTATTCTTAATATTTTCTTTTAGACTTTTGACTGATTTTTTAGTTTTAAAACGTTGTATTAATTTTCTTGTTTTAATTATCTTCCTATTTACCTTTTTGATTTCTGCTTCTAAATCTGAGGATTCAGTTGCCAAATTTCTTATTTTCATGGCTATAGCCATTATCCTTGTTTTCATATTTCTTTTAATTGTTTTAAAAAAAAAAAGACTTTTTTGAAAATCCTTCATATTAAAATTTCTGCGTCTTCTGCCAAAGCTTCATTGTTATTTTCTAAAGATTCTATTATTCCTTCTAATTCTTCGACTTCTTTTTTCAGATTATTATAAGATAATACTAAAGCTTCAAAAGCTCTTAGATTTATTTCAGAAAACCTTAAATATTTCAAATGATTTTCTCTTTCAAAGAGTTCTTGTTTTTTTGTCAAATCTCTTATTTCAGAATCTTTTTCATCATTTTTTAAATGGGGTAACTAAAGGACTATTGATTTTAGATTCTCTTATTCGAAAACTAGGAACACGATTTTCTTGACGGTTCTCTTAATAATAAAACTGATTTTTCAATAGGTTTGCGCCTTGGTGTTTCAGTTTTAACAACCTTCTGGAATAAATCATCAATATAAATTCCTTTTTTGTTTTTAAATTCTATACTATGATGACTATTAGTTAATGCATAGTTTATTGCATATGTAATGAAAAAGGTTCGTCGTTTGTTCCATTAAATTTTGTCTATGAAACTTATAAGCTAGGCTTATGGATCTATCAAAATTCTTTGTTGATAAGGGGATAGCATATCCAATATGGGTATTAAATTTAACATTTACATTTGCCGGATTTCCGTGAATAATTCCAATTATTTGATCTGTGGGATCAATAATTCTTTTATCACAGATTGCTAAACTTATTGGTGAATTAATTCCTTTCATATATGTTGATTTTACTAAAACTTGGATGGTACTAATATGAATCCATCCGATTTAGATCTTTTTGTTGATCTTTAATTTTCTTTTTTGTTCGTTATTTGTTCTTTATCTATTAGAGCTATTTCAAGTTCTCCATTAGCAGATTCTATTTTTACAGGTGCTTCAAACTGCATTTTTCCATAAAATATTATGTTCTTTCTATTAAAAATTTCTTTTAAAAAGCTTTGTTTAAAATTCTCATTTGCTTTGAGATCTAGTTCTGATTTTAAAATAGCTTGTTTTTCATATCAAGTAAAGCAGTTATTTATAATAATCAGATTCTTCAGTTATTTCCAAATCTTCTAAGTAATTCATAATAAAAAAGATTGAGATGAGTACCTTTCTGGAGATGAACTTTTATTAATGTTATTTTACAATAGGTGTTTTTCTCCAGAGGGGAGATCTTACAAATTAACTCCAGAGGGGAGTTTAGAATTATTTTTCTAATGGATCAGACTCCAGAATCGCCTCAGCTACTTCCTCTTTGCCCTCCTGGCCTGTGAGTATTCTAAGCTTCCTGCTTTCTGACTTCTGATGCCTCTAACAATTGACTTATTACTCTATTTATAATGGTTGGGTCTGATGGACAAATCCCATCCTTACCCTTCTTGTGACGTCATTGCATGCGTCACTGAGCACTTAGTTTGCACCAACTACATTATTGGTGCTTTTGTGACGTAAGCTCTTACGTCATTCAACAATAATGTTGATGGATGACTCAGATGTCTCATCCTCTTCTTTTCCCACGTGGGTGGGGTCTTCGGCATTGTTGCTTTCATCAGTCATTTCTGAGGTGCACAGCTGGCACCTATGGTCTTCTTTGTCTTTTAGTAAATGGCATAGATTCCTCCTTATCCCGTCAGGAAGTTTTTCCAGTAACCCAGAAAAGTTGTAAAATGCTGATTCAAAATCCACTAGGAGTCTCATCTCTCTTGATTCAATTTGGTTTTTCTTACTAGAAACAATTAGAGTATTTCTGCTTTTGTAGTTTATTCTTGTTCTGGATTCTTTGTTTATTTTTTGGGCTCTCTCGAAGACTCTTGCCAGTGTGCTGGCCAATCTTCCCTCGTCGCTATAAATTGATAGATCTTGAACTTGTTCTATTGGTTGAAAGTCTCCGGGGAAGACTGACATGAAAACTACTTGAAATGCTGGGATCAGACATTCTCCTTCTTCGTTGAAGATTGGCTGACTACTTGTAAATTTTAGGGATATATCCCTTGGTTCTCTTGCATCAATCATATTTTTAAATTTTTTCACTGCATCTATAAAACCTGCAGGAAATTCTTTAAGGATATTTAAATTGTCAAAAATTAGGATTGTATCAATTAGCCCGTATTGGAAAAACTGATATGCATCAGAGGGTGAAGCCTCTGGGAAGATTACCAGCTTCGTTAGCTGTTCTTTGTTAATGGGATAATATCCCAATATTGCTCTTTTGTCTAGAGTCCAGTTTAGAACCAGATTTAAGGTTTCTCTACAGTTTGATCTGCAGACCCTTTTCTTGTCATTTATTTCGGCCCTTGTGGGAATATTTTTCAGCATTCCTGTTCGAACTTGGGCTGGAGTTCTTTGGACTTGGGCTGGAACTTTGTCAGTTCTTCTTAGAATTTGCTCTGGGTGGAGCACTTCATATTCTCTGAGGGATTCTTTTGCTTCTTCTATTGTCAAGAATCCTCCTTTGTGAATAGTTTTGGGCTGGTGAGTGAATGGGGCTGCTTTAGCCCAATCGTCGTAGACTCCTTTCATTGGGCCATTATAGATGACATAATATTTTTTGTCCTGAGTTGATTTTTTAACTATTTCTGCCAGAGTTTTATTTTCAGGGATTTTTTCAGAAAAAATTAGTTTTGGTTTTGGGTTTTGTGGCTGGTCCACCACGCTTAGCTGGCTGAACTCTGATGGTGTTGTCAGCATTGGTATTGGAGTGGGTAATGTTGCTTGTTGGGTTACTTTCATGGCTTCCATGGCCTTCTTGATGGATTGAATTTGAGCTCTTATCTGCTGACAGGGATTGCACCTTTCAAGCTCTTGTTCAAGCTTCTGGATTTCTTGATTCATTGTGTTGACAATGAACTCCATTCTCTTGTCAATGTATCTGCAATAATATTTTTATTTCCTTTAATGTACTCGATTTTTATCGGGTATTGTAATAAAAACATTTGCCATCTTACCAGACGACCCTGATTATAATCAGCTTGTAAATTATATCTAATAAAACCTGTTAAATAACTTGAGTCTGTTCGTAATGTAAATTCCTTGATCAGAAATATAATTTATGCATCCTAAAAATTTTTGTAATTGTTTTCTATCCTCCATTTTATCAGGAAATAAATCTACTTTTTCTAAAACATTTGGTTGAAGTTTTAACTTCCCTTCAGTAGATAGAATTAATCCGAGAAATTCTATTTCTTGTTTTGCTAGTTTAGCTTTCTTTTTACTAAGGACTAAACCTTTTTCCTTACATCTTTCTAAGACAATTAGTAATTTTTGAAGATGATCTTCTTTATCTTGTTTTGTAAAGATTAGTATATCATCAATGTAAACTAGAACAAATTCATTTAAATCTTTTAAATTTTCTTCCATAAATCTCTGATAAATACCTGGAGCTTGTTTTAGTCCAAATGGTAGGACATTCCATTCGTAGAGTAATACTCCTGTTGATTCTTTTGTTGGACAAGTAAAAGCAGTTAATTTCTTTGTTTCCTCGTCTAAACGAAGTTGCCAATATCCTGATTTTGCATCGAGCGATGAAAACCAAGTTGCTCCTTTGATCTTTTCTAGAATGGAATCCTTTCTTGGGAGCTTATGAGCATCACCTATGGTTGCTTCATTCATTTTTTTATAATTAATAACCATTCTTCGTTTTCCTCTTTTAATTTCGTTATTGTTTTCAACATAGAAGGCTGGGGCCGCATGAGGGCTTTTACTTAGTCTTATAATTCCTTTATCCAAAAGATCCTTACATTCAGATGAAAATTCTTCCTTATCTCTGGCTGAATAGGGAATTCTATTTGGAACATTTATTTCCCTTGTAGAAACTTTTAGCTTAATGCTTATTAATTCTCTGTTTGTATTTTTAATATCTAAAGGATTTTCAGCACAAACTTCATTTAAAAGTTCTTCTATTTTGATTTCAAGGTCATTTTTTGGAATTTTTATCTGGAAATATAAGTTCAAATAACATTCTTCTAAAATTGAAAATATTTTAAATTTTAAAATTTCGTTTATAGTAGTAGTTGGGATTTTTATTAATTTTGCCCTTTGATTTAGAGAGGAATCATATGGGGCTTTTAGCACTATATATGTTAATTCTTGGATAAAAGGGTGATATAGCTTTAGGAAATTATTCCCTATAATTAAATCTATTCCAGATTCTAATTTATATATAGATGGAACAATGAATCTGTAATTTTGGATGAAGACTTCAACCATTTCTGCTTTTAAATTAATTTTGTGTATAGATTTATCGGCTATTCTAATTCTTAGTGGATTTTCTAATTTTTTCCAATTAAGCTTTATATTTGAACTTGCAAAACATTTTGTTGCCCCTGTGTCTATGAAAGCATTAATAAATTTTTCTGTAATTTTTACAGTAATAAATGTAGCGCTATTACTCAGTTCTTGAGTTTGTTTCTGAGTCTGTTTCCGAGACATATTCAAAAATATATTTTAGTTCATCATCAGATTCTTCTAAAGGTTCCATAAAACAAGTTTTTGCAACTTCCAGTTGTCTGGTTAGGTCTTTTTTATCCTTCTTTTTTGGACATTCATTTGCATAATGTCCTTCTTCTTGGCAATACCAACATTTACAGTTTTCTTTTTTATTTGGGCAATAGTTTCTTTGTTTTTTATTGATACTTCTTTCCCTAAAATATCTCTTTTTTCTCCAATTTGGATAATATTTTCTTTTTCTAAAATGATATTTTCTTTTTCTTTGGATATTTTTATAAGGATGGTATTTCCGAAAATTTTTATTAGAACCATATTTTTGAGGAATTTCCTCATTATCTTGACAACAAATTCTAATTATATTATTAAATCTTTTCTGAGTAGCTTCTTGCATACAACTTTCTTTTATTTCCTCTCTTATTGCAAATGTTGCTCCACCAAAATTATTTTCAATTGTTTTATTATTTATTTCTCTTATAAATCTTCCCATAATAATTTCGTTAGCAGGATATGGAAGTTTTGTGATATACATGCTAAGATAATGATTTTTATCTTCTTCTTTTAATTTATAATAATATATTCTATATTCACAAATATAGGATTCTATATAGCATAGATCGAATATTTGAATATTGGCTAAATGATTTTTTGCTTCTAAATACTCTTTTTCAGAAATTTCTTTCTATGATCTATGACATTTTTTCAAAAAATTCTTTGTATAGAACTCTCATTATGTGTGCTATTCTATCATAAGCTGTTGTTTTTGCAGCTAATTCTTCTATTATTTTATTATCTATTGATAACATATAGTTTCTTATAGTTCCTTTAGTGGAAACCTATGAAATTCCAGATATCCATTTCAGATAATTCATTTAATTTGGGTTTGTATAAGCTTCTAATAAAAAGAGTTCATCCAATCTTCGAAAATTTCTTTTTCGTTCTTTTTGCAATCTAGATCAAGCATTTTTTCTCCTTCTAGATCTTGAATTTTAGGATTATATTTTGATGGTATTTAGTATATTTCGAATTTTTGCTTATAAATCCTTTTTTGAAGGCATAATTTTCAAAACCTGTTTCCCATTTAAATTGGGTTTGATCATTATTCCCAGATGTTCCAGCTTCATCTTTTACTTGTACTGGATGTACTGGTTCATCATCACTTGAATAGTCTAAAACATATTCTTCTCTTTCAGAAATTTCTGGTTCTTCTTTAATCTGAAAACCTTGTTCCATAAATTGTCTTCTTGAGCCATTTTAATTGTTTAAAAAGCATTGTAACTTCTTCTAATTTTTCATCAATATTCATAGTTTTAGAGGTGGTCTAACCTTTAGGTTTGTTTCATCGATTTTATTTTGGACTTCTTCTTTCTTAGGAATTTCTTTTTGAAAATGTTTATCAAGAATCTGTTCAATTTTATTTATTATATTAGGCTCTTCTTTTTCTTTATTTTTCTGAAATTTTATAGAAACTAATATTTCTTCAAGCATATCTATTATAGAATTTAATTGTGGATTGAAAGTATGATGAAGATGGGGATAATTATCTCCATGATAACATTTTTTAGAAACTCCGTGTGAAATATAAGTTTTTTCAGGTTTTTGAATTCCTTCAATAAAACTTAAAGTAAAATTAAGATTTTGGGATAAATCGTTTTGTATTGATTTTAAAAAATTAGTGTCATTACAATTGACATTAGTTAAGATCATTAGTTTTTGATCTATTAATTTTGATAGATTAATTATTTCTTCTCTTAAATCTTCTAATTTACTAGTTTTTTCTATTAGGTGACGCTTTTCTTTGTAAAGGGCTACGGTTTTAAGTTAAAAGTGTGGTTTTAGAATATGTGGTTCAGATTTTGCCACATAGCACATCTTTAAAACAACATCTTTACCATATATTTCACCATTAAATAAACATGTGGATAGAGTTCGAGAACTCTAGAATAGAGCTATTAAATAAACGTGTGGGCTGAGTTCGAGCTGACTTATCATGAGCGACGAGTCAAAATTAAAATAAAAAATAAGTTAATTCTTTTCTTTTTAAACGATTCAAGAAATTATTCGACTCAACTCATTCAAACTAACAAATTAATTAGGTTGACTTATTTGACATGTGTTTTTATTTTTATTTTAAAAAAAATTGCTACATATTTTAATTTTTTTGCTTGATATATATAAAAAATATCATACATTTGTCTACTTTAACAGTAATCTATCTAAAATCAAATAAATTGTTGGGTCAACTGTGCAGAACTCTCAACCATCGAAGAGATTTCGGAGAGGAATTAAGTGAGAGAACATAAGATGAGAAGACACCACATCTAACTCAAAATTTTAAGGTGTCAAGTAAATTGGTCTCTCATCTTATAAACTCCTCACTCTTCCTTATTTTTTTTATGTGAGACTAACTTCAACACTTTTCACACTTGCAATACTAACATAAATGTCTAGTTAATAAATCCATAACTTAATAATGTAAACTCATCAAGCATCATTCAAGTCTGGATTATTAAACTTCCCCCCTCCCCTTCAAAAAAGGAAACGAGTTAGATGAACCAACTTGTAGGGGTGTATGGCCCGATTCGGTTCGAAATTCGGTCCGATTTCAAATATTTTAGGAACTATTTTGATGTAATTTTATTAGTTTAGGATTGAATAAATGTCTCAAAAATAGACTCAGTCATTATTTTGGGTTGGGTCCAGGTCATGACTTGGGTCACCCGAACTCGCCTCAATAGTCCGGTCATCATACACAATTAATATTTTGTATTATTAGTGATGGATGATAGCTATTCTTATGTGGAATTTAAGTATTGTAAACCTTAATATTTTGTGTTATCAGTTATTATAAGACTATAAATTAATGTTTTATGCTTAAAATGCATAAGATTTTAAACTAATCCATAATATTGTGTTATTTGTATTGATTTAAATATTTGGTGTTATTAGACAATATTAGTATTGATTATGGTTATGCTTTAATTTTAGAGAAGAGTTGGTTCTTGTTATATTTTTTTAAGTGAATTTTATCATGTCAAATAATGGTTGAAGTCTTGAAAATTTGGATATTTTCACATGCTATCTTATAAAAAAGTATCAAGATAATATAATGTTAATGACCCAATTTTTACCCAGTTTTTACCCAATATAATTATGACCCAAAAGTGTATAAATTTCATCAGATTTAGGACCAAGTTCGGATCTAATAAATAGACCCAATATATATTTTAATTTGAATTTAAATCACATCAAATCCAATTTCACCCGATTTATGCACGCCCCTAATTAGTTATGTACTCTCAATTCGAGTTCATTTAACTGTAAGTTATTCAAGCCGAACTACATTGATCTATTTCTATACAAATTGTGATTTTGTTAGTTTCACTCACCCATTTTTCAAGCCAAATAAATTGACTTACGAACTAATGAACTATGACTCATTTTATAGATCCTACTTCAAAATAAGGTTAGAAGACAACCAGCAGTAAAATTTTTCGGAAAAAAAAAATTAACATAAAAATTATATAATAATATTTATATTAAAATAAAATTTATAAATATAATTATTTTTAAATTTATTACTAATATAACAATAAATAAATAATTACATAGACAGATATTCTCAGTGGCGGAGCTTAGTTCAGACAAGGGGTGGCCATGGCTCCCCCAAACTTTTATTAAAAAAATTAGTAATACTTTTTTAAAAAAATAAAAATAGTTCAGTTTGCTCAAATATTTTATTATGAATTAAAATACTAAAATTTAATCTTCATCTCTTGCTTTTATTGTACAATAATTTTTAGTTTTAAACATTCAAAACTTATTGGATTTGAACTGAATTGACTGTATTGCATTTCGCAACTCTCTATTTAATAAGCAACACTCCCTCTACCTTTGAGTTCAAATATAAAAAATTAGGTATTTTTTATTTATATAATTTAATATTATTATTTTATATTTTACTGTTTATTTAATTTAATTTTTATATGATAAAAAATATTAGAATATTCAATAAGTATTGATATTATTGTATTTGTATAAATTGATAAAAAAAATTCAATAAATATTATAAATTTTAATATTTGTCTTTCTAATTTATTTTTTTACATATTTTACCGGATATATATTCAAATTTTTATATAAAATAGTCATAAAAAAATCAAAAAGTTGATGATGCATTTTTTAAGAAGAAAGCTAATATTCAAGAAGAAAAACATATAACTTTTACAATATTAACACCTGTAGATAGTTCTTCTACTTTAATGAATCACGAAAAAAGTAAGATACAACCTTCAAAAGTTTAAAGAGTTACATATGATGAATTTGACCTTAATTCTTTAGAACGATACCCTGAAAAATGGCTTCAAATTTGGCAATATTACCCAAATCAGAGAGATGAGGTTAGACGAGCTTATCTTAAATGGGATCCATATTAAAAGTATCTTGACAATTATCTTCTATTTGGCCTCCCCAAAATTTCGTTTCAAGCTCCGCCACTGGATATTCTAAAATATTTTAAAAATTTTAGAATTAAAATTATAAAATAAATAATTATATAAATAAAAAAATTAATTTTACTACAACTAATTCTAATTAAAATTATAAAATAAAAATTGATCCTATAAATTTAATGTAAAAATATAAAATTTAAACCAATTTAGTTATATTTGTTTTTTTTGTATTAATACTATTAATTTTTTTATAAAAATTTGGAAAAATATGACCTCTATTATCTGAGCTGAGCTCCGTCTATGAAGATAATGATACAATTTTCTTTTCTTTTTTAACGAAAAATGAAAAACGATGTTATTTTTTCAATTTGTTCGGATTTATCAGACCAAGCTGGATTTGATAACTATGCTCTTCATAATAATATATCTCACTGTTTCGATATTTTCATGTTCATCCTCATTTGGTGGAGCTTCGAGAGATCTAGAACCTCCTTCCTCCTCTGTTCTCTTTTCTGTTTGTATATAAGAAACACTAAATAAATCGCCTTCACTAATCATGTGATTATTTTAATATGTACTTTATAATTGAGTTCTTGTTAGTTTGCTTTCAGGAATTGTGGTTGGTAGTTATTTGATAACTGTAATAATTGAATCTAAGCTTTTAATTTTAAAATGACATGGGTATTATTTTAAGTTTTTAACTAAGTTTAAATTTATTATTATTATTATTATTATTATTATTATTATTATTATTATTATTTATATTTAATTTATAAAAAAACGAATTAATAAACATATCCGCTGGTTTTAGTAATATTTATTTGAGTGTCGCTAGGGAGACAATAAATAGGGTTGATAATAAATAGGGTAGGATAGGATTTTAGACTCATTCTACTCGCGAATTTAAAATTTTTTTTAAAACTCAATTTTATTCTACTTACGAGTTGAGAATCTCTCTACTCTAATCCTATCCGTACTCTAAAATTCTACACACAATCTTACTTGATCCGACCAACAAAAAATCAAATTTTCAATCAAATATAAAATTTAATCATCCTATAGTTCATAAACATTCTAATAAAATAGAAAATACAAAATTTAAAACAACAAAAATTATAATAAAATTTTTGTTAAAATTAAAAAATAGAGGATGTAAATTCGATCTTCATTAATTTCATTGTATATGCATAATAATTTTTAATTACATACTATAGTATATAAAAAATGCGGATTCATTAGATTGAATATTAGACTTAAACTTACACTCTACTCTACCTGCAGCTCAACCCACTTCGCTCTCAACCGATTCGATGCATATCAATCCTAGCAATGCTAATTGCGTCATAATAAAGTTATTATTAATTATATTAAGTGTATACTAAAATTAATTACTAAAATCAGTTATTAAAATAAAATATACATTAAAATATAAAATATATATTAAAAATTAATTAATTATATATATTTCTATATAAATACACTATGAGTGATTTTGATGCAGAAATAAAATTTTTGGTTATTATCATAGCCTCAATATTGTTGAGTATTTTTATGCGCGATCAAGTGCAATATTGATAAGCACATATAAATAAATAGATATAGAGAAAATATTTTATACTCTGGCAGGAATGTACTTTTTCTTCCTCCAGCTCATTAACTCTATCCATCAAATACTCATAAAAAAGAAAGAAAGGACGCTTTATCTTATTAGAGAACTAATTAAAAACTAATGAATGGCTCTTCTATGTTTGAAGAGGTGGACAAATTTCACTTTCAAGAATCATTAATTAACTAATTACCTCTGAATCAACTTGTTAATTAATGTGCCATTCGTTGCAAATTAGAAAAAAAAAATAAAAAAGGCTCAAATGGAAGTGGATTTGAATCTTTTAAAGAGAGATTTTGTTAAAATAGATTTTGTACCGAACCTCAATGTTATTGACAAGACTTAATTATACACTAGACTATTTACTAAAATAATAATTATTTATCATATATATTGGTTATTATTACACATAATTAAATTAATTAATATTATAATATTGGACAGCCATTTTAAAATAATAACTTTTATAAAGAAATTAACATATATTTTAATTTTAAAAACAAAGACAAAATTTGAGTGTATTTTATTTGTATTTTAGTTTCAACATTTTCTTTTAAAATTTTGTGGGAAAAAATAAAAATATATATTTTATAGTTTTTTATAGAAAATTTTAAAACAAAAAATACTAAAAGTATAAATCAAATTCACCCTTCAATTTCTTACCGTATCTAACCAATCAAATGATGTGTCTAATAAACTATAGGAGATATTAATAGAAATTAAAACAGGAACATTGAAGAAGTATGAGAATTTTTCACGTGGAGTTGCGTTGAATTCAATGCGTTAGACAATTCAATACGACAGGTGTGTTGATCCCATAAAATTAACCAAATAAGAAAAACCATTATTGTCAAACTGAGAGTTCGAGACTGAAGTGGGAGTTGAGTTACTTCTATGTTCTTACGTTTAAATGATTAGTATTGGAAGAAGGGTTTTCTCATTTTTAGGTCAAGTATAAACTTTTGTTTTTCTTCTCTCTTCTAACATGTTGATATATTACAATTAATACTAATTACAAATATAAGAGTAGATGTGTTTTCTGATTTTTTATTATTTGTTCGAATGAGAAACTTTTTCTTTTATAGTTTAAATATTTTTAATCAATCTTCAACTATCCAATTATTTGGTATAAACAGTTTCTGTTATTAGACTAAGCAATGAGATTACTATTTATAGAGATCGTTTAGACTAATTATTTAAAAAAAATTTAAATTATAAAAAATTTTGTTTTTTAAATAAATGATCAAAGACTACTGGAAATAATATTTGTTCTAAATATAAATATTCGTAGGTGAATTTTCATCATTTAAATTTAAGATTTCTTAAAATAATACTCTATTTTATTTTTAAAGTCATACTTTTTTTTTATCGACTTTTTAAGCCACACCTTCAACAAATTAAGAGGTTTTATAATCGTCTGTTCGTTACACACTGTCCAATCATCATCCCCAGCTGCCACATCTCCTACATAATAAAAAAAATTGTTAAAAAAATGATAAAAGCATTGATCAATTTGATAATTTTCTAAACTATAACCATGGCGTCTAGCTGCTATATAATTTTAATTAATTAGCCATCAATATATATGATCTTGGGACTATTGTCCAAGTTGATATATGATAAGTACATTTGAGATTATATATTCTGCTATATGAATTGAATAATATTCCTTAAATAATTTATATTCTTTAAATAATTTAAGAATAAAATATTATTTTTGTTTTTAATATTTTAAAATTCTTTAAAATTATTCTTAATATTTAATTTGATTCCATTTTATTCTTAATATTTTAAATATATTTTAATTCTATTCATGTTGTCAATTTTTTGACATTCAATAATTAATTAATTAGTCAATTTTTTCTTTTAATTTAATCCATAATCAAAATTCTAATTTTAATTCTAATTTTTCAAAAATCACAATATAAACACTATCCCATTCTCCATCTTTTCATCCTTTTCTTTGGTTACTATCATGTTAGCAACTCCTCTCTATCATCACTTTTTCTAACAAATTTATTTTTCTAATTGAAAATCATCATCATCAACATCATTCAGTTCTTTAAAAAAATTCATTTAGAATTTTTTACAAAGATAAAAAATTGAAGAGAAAAGGTAACACGGTCTTACTTCAAAAAATTCATGATTGCTTGCTGCTCCATAAGAAGGTCTTTTACGAGGTTGGCGAACTCTAGCCAAATCTATCGTTGATGCGGCGGTAGATTTGCAAGAGGAGCGGATGGAAAGGATGAAGTGCATAACATTGAAGTTGCAAAGTAACCCCAATTCCTAGCTCACGGTGGAGTTTTTCAATGTCGTCAAGGCGGAACATGTGCTTCGATTGGGCAGAGAGGAATTGCTTGGATTTAACGGGGTATTGAATGGTTATTTGTGATACGAATTTTGATGAATAATATCCACTGACAAGTGCACCGAGTCGTAATCAAGTAATAACTCACTATGAGTGAGGTCGGTCTCACGAGAATTGATAGATCAAGTAATTTTAATCAATTGGCCATTCTAGTTAAATAATTAATTTAAGGAGAATTAGCAACTTAACAGTGAAGTAAATGACTAGAAATATAAATAACAAGGAAGTAAATGACTAGAAATAAAGAGCAGAAATGTAAATAACTAAAAATTTAAAATGCATAAAATAAATTGCAACAATGTAAAGGCATGAAGAATAAATGACATGAAACTTAAATTGCTGGAATATAAAAAAATTGATAAACAATCAAGCAATAAGAGTAAAATAGGGAATCAGGAAGGGGGTAAATAGAATGAGGGAGATTCATTAGAGTACATAGATATTGAATTCACTAAATCAATTGCTTTTCATCTCATCTTCAATCATATAATTTATTGATTTCTTGACAAATCATAAGTGATTAAAAACCAATCCTTTGGTGAATCAATCTCTCTAAACTTGATCAATTGCCAATTTCTTGATCTAATTGCTCATGAGAAAAGATGAAGATTGATCTCTGATTTAGAGCCACACAATCCCAGAAACCCAAATTGTGGGTTGATTAAACGTCACAATATCAAACCCAAATTCAGATTTACACAATTGTGAGAAAGAACTTCAAGCATGATTCTATGATTTCTTTTCAAAGGTTCATATAGAATCCAAGTAGATCCAAACCCTTTCCCAAGATCTTTGAATTCTTGAAATGAAGAACAAAGATTCTTTCTAGATGATCAAATGAAAGATGAAGAGAAGAAGAGAATAAAATTCACAACTGATTCATCAAATTACAATAGAGCTCCTTCTCCCAATGAGAAGGAAGTTAGCTATCATAGCTCAGAGAAGTACCAAAAAGTAATGAAAAACTAAAAGTGGAGTAAAGTGCACAAAGTAGAAGTAAAAGTTTCCAAAAGTCTAAGTCCCTAATGAAGTGCTTCTCTGGGGTTTATATACTACTCCTACTTGCTAAATTAAATTCAAATTAAACTCAAATTACAAGTGTAAAACTCATTTCTAACTAACTCTTGATGGACCCAGCTTGTTGAGTGAAGAAGGGGCTAAGTGGCATGCCACTTTGGTGATGCGCCATGGATACACAAGTATTCAATCTTCTCTGGATCTTTTACTAGGTGTGCCATGCTCACTGGCATGCCCATTGCACGCCCAGTATTAAAGATTGGCATGCCACTTCTTCGTGCACGCCCAAGCTTGCTTTCTTGAGGTGTTGCCTGGCGTGCCACGCTACATTTCACACCTGCTAACATGCCAGTGCAAGAGTGTTGGCATGCCACTTGTTCGAGCACGCTATATTACACGCCTGCTGGTGCGACCCTTTTAGCATTTTTCTGAAAACTCTGCATGGCATGCCCCACTCATTAAACGCCCATTGGCACGCCAGTATAAAGGGTTGGCGTGCCACTTGTTCGAGCACGCCAAGTTACACTCCTGTTTTGGGAGCTCTTGAGCTATCTTCTGAAAGTCTGGCCTGGCGTGCCACGCCATGGGCATGCCCATTGACACGCCAGTGCTAAGAGTTAGCATGCCACTTTCAGAAACCATGCCCAATGTGACGCTTGAGGTTAAGAATTGGCGTGCCATGCTGTATGCATGCCATATGCTCGCCTTGGTTAGAGACTTCCTGAAGCTTGTGCCCAGCACGTCACTACTTCGTACATGCCCATTGACACGCTGGGGTTGCATAGTTGGCGTGCCACGCCATACTACACGCCAGTGGCATGTCCCTTGCTGAGGAAGTCTAGAGAGTTTTTGGATACTTGGCCTGACGTACCACATCCTAGACACGCCATCAATGAAGGTTGGCGTGCTACTCTTGTGGGCACACCATACACATGCCCTCTTATCTGCTGTTGCTGGATATTAAGCCTGGTGTGCCACAGTAAGCACACACCAGTTGGCACGCCCTTGTATATGGTCTTGGCGTGCCACGCTATATTGCACACTTTCGAGCACACCCTTGCATCTGATCTTGCGTGCTACGCTATATTGCGCACCTGCTAGCACGCCCTCGATTGAGAGATCTTTTGGCTTGGATGCCCAGTAGCGTGCCATGCCCTCTGATTCACCTATTACACGCCCAGTGTCACAAGTTGGCGTGCCACTTCTTCAAACATGCCTTTGGCATACCCGTTAGTAGAGGCCTGGCGCGCCACGCCATACCACACGCCCGAAGGCACGTCCTTGTTGAAGAGTCTTAGGAAAACTTCTGGAATTTTGGCCTGGCGTGCCATGCCCATGGCACATCAGGGACACACCCTTGCTGGAAAGTTGGTGTGCCACGCTATATTGCATGCCCAGGGACACACCCGTGTTAATGGATTCAGGAACCTCTTTTGAAGACTTGGCCCGGCGTGCTACGCCAGGGACACGCACATAGTCACGCTAGCTTTGCTTTACCCATAAGCCTCTTTATCTTTTTGACCCAGCGTGCCACGCTAGTTAGCATGCCACTGGCACGCCCTTCTTCCTTTCTTCTTTTCATGCTCTCTGCTTTCCTTTTTTTCTGAAATTCAAGCAAGACAAGTACTCAAAGTGGTGCTTTCTAGAATTTGAGAAAGTAGTATTGATATTACATCATTTGGTTATAAATCTTCCTTATTTCTTACAACAATAACATAGGAATATAAGTAGATGATGCCAATCATCAATTTGGTGGCACTAATAGGGTGGGGGTGTGGGGGAGGGAGAAGGAGTTCGATGATTAAGATTTGGGCATATGGGGATTGAATGAAGTTGATGATGATGATTTTGAATTTGAAAGATAAGTTGGTTGGGTTGTGTAGGCAATGTCAGGGGCTGTGGAATATGTGGGTGGTGGTAATTGTTAATGTTGTTATTTGTTGGGAAAGATGAATAGAGTAAGGTGATGGTAACCCAAGAAAGGGATGGGATGATGAAGGATGAAATTGATGGGGTTGGGATTAGATTATAATTTTGAATGAATAATTTGGGATAAAATTAAAAGAAAAAACTGACATTATTAACCGTAAAAAATTTGATGGCAGGGACATAATTGAAATTTATTAAAACGTCAAAGATAAAATTGAATTAAATTAAATGTTAGGAATAATTTTTAAAAAAATTTAAAAATGTTAGGAACAAAAAGTATACTTATTTAAAAATTCGACAAATCGCATCGTCAAATCTGTGGATTTTGATAGGACGGGACAGATTAGTTCGATGAACCAGAAATATTATTTATTATTTTGAAAAGATATTTTGATCATTTTATAATATCATATAATATGAAATTAAGAGAATTCATGGTGGCATATATAGTTATTGTTATGGATTATGTGGTGTATTTTGATTTAAGTGTGGTTTGCTACTTTGATATGGATTTATGTAATATGAATTATGTTGTTGTATTTGAGACTTAGTCTGGTTAATATTGTGATTTAAGTGTATTTGGTATGATAATTGTTATGGATTATATATTTATTATTTTGAGCGTAAAAAATATAGTTATGAGAGAGAGAGAGAGAGAGAGAGAGAGAGATGGCCTGCCAGTTCGTCCATTGATAGCAAGTCGGCAAGGCAGGCTCCCCTTCTCCCATTTTGTGGCGGGTTTTGGCTGGCTGGGTAGCCCGCTTTGCCACCTCTAGCCGTAACGATATAGTTAGTGCAACAAAAAATGGTATGTCTATATTAGCCATTATATATTTGTGTAAATACATGTATAGTTTAACTCATTTTTAATGTATATTTTATATTTCAAAATATATTTTATACTAGTAACTAATTTTGGTAGTTAATTTTAATGAACATCTAGCATAATTGTTAATACAATTTTTCATGTTCATTAGGACATTTTACAACTCTGCCAGCTCAACAATCACAGTAAGATATATTATAGGAAGAATTTCAAGTATACCATGTATAATAGTGTTTCAATCATTTTAACCGTTGATCTTAATTATAAAAAAAATATAATATGATATGTCCGTTATAACTCGGCTATAAACACTATAGATCGGTTATCAATAACAAACATTAAAGCAAATATCAAAATGCTCTAATATGCTATTATTCCCTGTTAAAGTAAATTACTCAGAAACATAACTGTTGATACTTCATCCCAACTATAAAAAGGAGGTAAGAAATTGATTTAAGCATAACTTCAATACAGAGCTTATTATTTACTCACTAACTTGAGCGTCAGAGTACCTTTTTGCAGATATCCACCTCATTGTTCTCTTAGTGCCGAGGTATAACTCATCCTGACAGAAAGTTTGAAGATAATTGCCGAAAAACGAGCTATACCACAGTCAACCCTCATAAGAACAATTGGCACCCATTGTGAGCTGAGAATTTGAAACTTTTTCTTTAGGTTGATCAACCTCCTCTAACGCCATCCAAGCTTTTTCGGATGGTAACGGAATTACAACAGGCCAATCAGCGCATGGAAAAATAAGAAAATTAAAGAATGACAAATCAAATAGCTGAGCTTACTAAAGCTCGAATAACTAATAACAATGATCACCATAAAACCATCAGACGATGAGGAGGAAAACTCCAATCCAACTCACGTTTCTGAAACACAGCAACCAGAGAAGGATCAACCAGCCAATGAAGAGGACTAATTGGAAAACACAGTTAAACAATTCACGACAAACGTCATGAACTTTGAATTGCCCAAAAAATATTAAAAGATTTTGTTCCATGATTATAGTAAATGGTGCTTCTAAACCTATTTTATGTCGTATTGTCGTTGTCTTTCTACTTTTTTAGATGGTCCTACATTTGATTGGTTTCTTTTTGCCTGCAGAATCTATTTCACGCTTTCAGGAGCTGGATAAGCATTTCAAAGATCAATTTGCTACATCTTCCATTTATTTATGTGATTCCAATTATTTAAATATAATCAAGTAGGGACAACATGAAAGCCTTAGGGAATACGTTACTCGATTCACAAAAGTAGCAATGAGCATTCCAAATCTCCACACAGAGGTGCACATACATGCTATTAAAAGCAGGCTTTGCCCAGGAAAGTTCCAAGATGTAATAACCGTGGCTAAGCCGAGAACCTTAGTCGAGTTTCGAGAGAAGCTAAAGGTCAAATTGGACATTGAAGAGCTCTACCAAGCTCGAAAGTCAGAGAAAAGTCAAAACAATAAGGACGATGATAAAGCTCAGGAGAACAAAAATTCTTTCCGATTAATGCCCCGATATGATTATTGCACACAATTCAATACCAAGAGAGAGGAGATAATTAGCGCACCGGACATTCAGCCAACCACTCTTCTGCCGAACAATTTTCTTGTGACAAGGAGAAAACCACTCATGCTCAACCTGACCAACCCCGAGGTATCATTAATTGTATATCTGGGGACTTTGCTAGTGGTAGAATTACGAGCTCTGCTCGTAAGCGCACCTACCCAGCTATGCTTTCTATGGAAGGTGCCCTTAGCAATCCTTAACCTCTTTCTGGCTTTCCAGAAATGAAGTACAAACCATTCGACTTCAATACAAATGCAATCAACTTAGATGACCCAATTGTGATCTATATTCAATTAAGGACATCTAATAGTCCGAAAGGTATTACTGGATCCCAGAAGTAGTACCGATGTCCTCTTCTACTCTACCTTTTAGAAAATGAAGTTGAGCAATCATGTACTGCAACCATTCACAAGAGACTATGTGGGATTTTTGGGAGAACGTGTACCCGTTTTAGGGTCTGTGTGATTACAAACTACACTGGGTGAGAAATGAGAATTCTCTAACCAAAACATTAGATACTTAATATCTTATTGTCGATTGTTTTAGCCCTTATAACTTAATACTTGATCGTCCTTTTTTGAATAAGTTTGGTGCTATTGTATCAACAATTCATCTGTGTGTCAAGTTTCATGTGCAGGACAACCTTGTTGCAAATATTCACAGTGATCATCGAGAAGTTTGGTATTGCTATAATATCAGTTTGAAAATTTCTACCTTAAATTGAGCTATAAGTGTGCAGATTAATGCTATTCACAATTCGCTTGATCTTCCGCCATTAGCTGAGTTGGATCCACGAGTCGAGCTCCAAGATCGACCTACCCCAATGAAGGAATTACAAAAAAATTCTTTACTGATTTAAACAAAGCGTTCCCAAAGAATGCACATCCTTTACCATCTATTGATGACTTAGTTAATAATTTCTCTAGTTTTGGAACTTTAAGCTTAATGGATGCATATTCTGGTTATAACCAAATCTTGATGCATTTTTTAGATCAAGATAAAACTGTCTTTATAATTGAATATAGTAATTTTTGTTATAAAGTTATGCCTTTTGGCCTTAAGAATGCAGGGGATACTTACTAACGACTTATGGATAAGGTGTTTGCCAAGAAAATTGGTCGGAATATGGAGGTCTATGTTGATGATATGGTGGCAAAAACCAAGATTGGTGAGCCTCACATCAATGACCCTACCAAAATTTTTTCTCAAATCAAAAAGTATAACATGCGACCAAACCCTAAAAAATGTGCCTTTGGTATTCAAGGTGATAAATTTCTCGGCTTCTTGCTTACAAGCCGAGGTATAGAGGCAAACCGTGACAAATGTCGAGCTGTGTTAGAAATGAAGAATCCTTAAACAATAAAGGAGGTCCAAAGATTAACAGGGAGACTTTCTACTTTATCAAGATTTTTACCTTGTTTAACTTCTAAATCCTCTTACCTTTTTTTAATCACTAAAAAAAATAATTTTAATTAGAATAATGAATGTGAAAATTCTTTTTCATCTCAAAATCTCTTATTTTACAAAAGCCTGAAAATGGGGAGGAACTTTATCTTTATTTATCCATTACTGATTGGGGCTGTTGGTTTTGTTCTTATTACAGAAAAGAATAAGGTCTAAAGGCCCATTTACTTTGTCAGCAAATCATTACAACATGCCAAGTTTCGCTATCCGAAAATAGAAAAGCTCGGCCCGACCTTGGTATTCTTAGCTAGGCACCTCCAACCTTATTTCCAAAGTCATATTATTAATGTTCGGACTGAGTACCATTACGACAAGTACTAACTAAACCAGGGTTAGCTGGCCGACTAATAAAGTGGTTTATCGAGCTCTCTGAGTTTGACATTCGATATCAAAGCCAAGGATCCATCAAATCACAATATCTAGCCGACTTTGTTACCAAGTTCACTGCTTTTAATTCCAAAGATCATTCCATATAATGGACCCTTTATATAGATGGTGCTTCAAATCCACAAGGATGTGGAGCTGGAATCTTCCTTGAAGATGGTAATGAAATTATTTTCGAACACTCTCTACATTTCTCTTTCAAGGCAAGCAACACTCAAGCTGAATATGAGCTACTCATTGCCAACTTAAGGTTAGCAATAGAACTGCACATTTTCGAACTAAAGGTACATTGTGACTCTGTATTAGCAGTATAACAGGTAAACCAGTTATTTCAAGTCAAAAATCATCTTTTGAAAAAATATTTATATATTGTCAAATCCCTCATTTCTTATTTTTCTAAATTCAAAATTCATCATATTTTGAGAAACAAAATCACCAAACTGACATTTTATCTAAACTAGCAAGTATACAATCACACACCTCGACTCTTTTACAATCTTCTTTAGTTATTCCAAGCATAACTCTAACTGATGTTTTAAGTATTACTCAAGCTCATGATTGGTGATGACCTTATATCCAGTATCTAAAAGCTGAAAATATTCCATCCAGAGTTGACTATTTGAAAAATTTCCGACCACAAGCTTCTTTCTTTACATTGTTGAATAATATCCTATATAGACGAGGTTATACTCGTCCACTCTTAAAATATTTGGATATGTCGGAAGCTGATCTTGCTTTAACTGAAGCCCATGAAGGCATTTGAGACACACACGTAGAAGCTCGGAACTCATCTTCCAAAATACTTCGTGCTAGATTTTTTTTGGCTGAGCTTACAAAAAGATTGATTTGAAAAAGTGAAAACTTGCACAAACTACTAGAAACATGCTCCAATAATACATGTGCCAGCTGAGCTCTTAAATAACTCTGAAGTAAGTTTACCTTTTTACCAATGGAGAATTGATATTCTCGGTCCATTCCCTAATGCACCAGGTCAGATCAAATTTTTAGTATTTACTATCGATTATTCCTCTAAATGGATTGAGGCACAACCATTAGCTAAAATCACTTCTCAACAAATGATTTCATTTTTTGGAAACATATTATATGTAGATTTGGTATTCCACACATATTACCACTGACAATGGTCGCCAGTTTGTTGATCATAATTTTATCTCTTATTTTCATAACTTGAAGATCCATCAACATTTTTCTTCAATTGAACATCCACAAACTAACGGATTAGCTGAAGAAGCAAATAAAGTCGTCTTACATGCTTTGAAAAAGAAATTAGATAATGCCAAAGAACTTTGGGTTGAATTAATCCAAAAAATTCTTTGGGGATATAACGCTACTATACATTTGACCACCATGAAAACTCCCTTTTGGTTGATTTTTGGGTCTGATGCCATGATCCCTTTGGAGATTTCTCGATCATCGTTACGAATTCAACTCATCGACTAACATTTACAATCAAAAGCTCGGCGGTTAGATTTGGATTCTATAGAAGAAATCCGAGATATAGCTACTCTTTGTCATTGAGCAATGCAAAACAATATAGCTTGGCGATACAATAAAAAAGTCCATTCCCGATCATCTCAAATCAACGACCTAGTACTTAGAAAAATCGAATAGGCCAAACGACCTCCATCTCATGGGAAATTAGCAGCCAAATGGGAGGGTCCATTTCGAGTTGTTAAAGTCCTGGGGAATGGAGCATATTGTATTTAATCTTTAAATGGTACAATTTTACCTAATACTTAGAATATTTCTTCTTTAAAACAATATTATAGCTAAAAGAGAGAGACATGCTTATACTCTTTTCTTACTCATAATATTTTTTTTCAAAAAAGGACTTTGTTTAGAGAGGTTGTAATAAGGCATGCCTACCTGCACCTTTGTAACCAACAGTCTAATAACATTTTATTATAGTTATGCAAAATCTGACTTATTTATTGATTATTTCTTTAATAAACGATCTCTATCAATTTGACCTATAATTACCAAATGCAAATTATGACTCATTTTTCATATGTATGACTATGAATTAATATTCCATCAATCAGATGTTCAATAACATCAAAGCTTTATCCATTAGTGATAACATTTCAATTTGGCAAAAATCCAATCAAAATTTTACAAACCCGCCTTACTAATCAAATTAGTAATTATCAATCATTAACAAACTCGGCAATGATACTTTTTCTTCACCTATTGAAATGATTTTCTATAAGATTTATCAAAATCATGAAAAAATCTATGAGTGATAGAAAATAAAATTTGGTATAGTATAATACCAACTCTTGGCAATCCAACCAAATTTTACAAATCCAATTTACTAACTCATTGATCATTATCCATTATCACAACTTCGGTGACCATAATTCCTTCATTAACCTAATTAATTCTTCTCAATATATCAAACAGTCAATATCATCAAAATATTATCTACCAACAATAAATTTATACAACCAAATTCTTATTAGTCCAAAAAGCCAAGACACTGGCAAATACGAAATTCAAATCATCACAAGATTGATGACCGAAGTTCTACATTCATTAAACAAAAATAAATGCATGAAAACAAAATGCAAACATAAACAACAAATTATTCTACTCAATTTTCATTTTTTTTCTTGGTAGCTTCATCATCATCCATTAACACTCCTTTACGCACTACTTTACCTGGATCCATTTGAAAAAAATCATGGTCCGGAGCCAGAAACTTTGCTGGCGTCACGATAAGTTCAAATTCTTTAGCAAAAGCATCTAAAATTTCAGTTTCCCTACCTTTTTTCAAATTCTTCAGTTTCAAAATCACTTCAATCATTTGATTTTTCATGTTAGAAATATCACTCTCTTCTTCAGCATATTTGACTCTTTTTCATAACTATTCTTAACTGACTTCAGTTCCTCATCTTTTTTTGCAAATTTCTTTTTTAGCTCATTTATCAAATTCTTCTTCAGTTCCAAATCTTCCTTCAAATTCACCGGCTCATCAGTTTTCTCCAACTTTTTATATTTTTCCTCTTGATTCCAACCAATGCTCACCAAACAAAATTCAAGCACCTAAGTCAAAATAAATAAAAAGTTATATAATATAACCCATGCTTATCATTTATTATATAAGTACTAAAGTTATACCTGAAGATATTGATCAATAGCAATATCTTCAACCTCGTTAACTAAAGTTACGTCGGAAGCTAATTGAAACAGCTCATCGACAAGAACCATGAAAGAAAAATTTTTATCCCACACCGAGGATCCATCCCTACCCTCAGCAAAACCATGCAACCTCTCTTGTTTACTCACAAAAACAGTAAGCTCCTCCAGAGGAATTTCTTTTTCCTTCTTCATTAAGTCGTCACATATATCTTCATTGATGAGATCGGTTTTTCTCCTTTTAAAGATGAAATTTTTTCTTTTTGGAGCTGGTTGGTTAACCTCCCCCTCTCCGTCTTCTTTACCAGGGTTCAATGACGAAACCTCTTTTTCAACATTCTTATTCTTTAAACGAGCTCTCAAGCTCACAGCCGAGACTCTTGGATATTTTTCACCTACACAAACAAAGAGAAACAATTTCATAAATGGTTATATACTCAAAATTTAATACATTTTATCAAATCTTACCAAGATAGTTCACCATAGACATTTTGTCCTCTTCCGATGGGAGCAAATCGAAAACAAAAATTAAATTTTCTCTATCAATAACCTCCACCAGATAACCTATTATACATTTATTTCTAGCATTTATCTCTTCTGAACCCAAGATATGATGCGGTTGTGAACATAAAAAGAGAGAAAACTTCTCACCCAAATATTCATCCAAATAAAAAGAAAAAATTTCATCTACCGATTTTACTTTAAAAAATATTTTTTTTAAATCTTTGAGTACAGTTTGAAAACTGCAAAATCAGGAGAGCTATTCAAATTAACCTAAATCCTTTTTCAAACCCCTTTAGCTTGAAAAAGGAAAAAGAACAACTCGACTAAGGGTTTTATTTCCAAAAATTCTATTAAAATTTCAAAACACCTCAAAAAGATCAACCATTTGGATGAAGTTGAGAGGGAGCACAATTCAACTGTTTCAACACATCACATTCAAACTCGGAAATGGCAGTTTCACTCGAAGTTCTTCCAGTACACAACTATGCATGTAAAAGTATTCAGCATCACTTTTTCTATGAAAAATACGGTCAGTCCTACTGCATGGTAACAATTCAATCCGAATCCGAGACCGTTCCTTCACTATTTTTAATCCATCTATTTTTTCTATACTATCCTTATCCACGAATAAAAAACCATATATTTTCACATCCTCACTAACCTACTTATACGAACCATCATCATCTTTCTATATTTCTTTTCCCTTTTCTTAACCATCATTTTCAGAGAGAAAAGATAATAAAGAAGAAAGTATAATAAACAGAGTGAGAGAGACCGAAACTTACCTCTTTTACTCGATCATGTTTTTATCTTTCTTTTTTCTAACACGTTTTGATAAACGAGAAGTTACTTTTATGAAACCTTTCAGGATTTCAAATAAATACAATGTCAAAATTAATGGAACTTGTTCAGTTCTATCTCGAAATCACAACTGTTGCTTCTTTTCAAACCAATAGCACCGATTGCATTAGGAAATAGAACAATGGCTTCTTTCTATTCAATGACAAGATTTTTTTTTCCAAAAATTATTTATCTATTTATTTATTTATTTATTTTCTTTTTCTATTTTTTTTTAATAAAGTATGTTGAATTGGGGGCTCCATACCTATAACTAAAAATGCTAAGTTATAACTCATCATTTAAAGCTCAACCTGCTTTATCAAAATATCACCAGGTCAAGGTTGGAGGCTATGATATATCCGTTATAACTCGGCTATAAACATTATAGATTGGTTATTTATAACAAACATCAAAGCAAATATCAAAAAGCTCTAATATACTATTATTCTCCATTAAAGTAAATTACTCGAAAACATAACTATTGATACTTCGTCCCATATATAAAAGGGAGGTAAGAAATTGATTTAAGCATAACTTGAATACAGAGCTTATTATTCACTCACTGACTTGAGGGTCGGAATATGTTTTTGCAGGTGCTCGCCTCTTTGTTCTCTTAGTGTCGAGGTATAACTCATCTCAACGAAAAGCTTGAAGATAATCGTTGAAGGATGATGTATACCACAGTCAACCCTCACAAGAACATAATATATGGAGTAAATAGTCATTTTTTACCATGAAAGATTCAAACGCTAATATTTCTACCTATGAAAGACGGAAATTAAAGTTATATCGATAAAGATAGACTTTTACAGACAAAATTATCCACATCTTAAAATTTTAAATAAAATGCCCAAATTACCTTCTAATATAACCTAATTCTAACTTCTAATTTTACTCCACACTACCATTCTCTCAATCCTAAATCCTACCACCATTTTCACCCTCAACTACCACTATCACCATCACCACGACTGTTATCAGATTCTTCCCCAGACACTACTTATTCTCCGACATGGGCTGCTCTGTTTCGGGCCCATTGAACTACACTACGTACTTCAACAACCTCTCCCCTTTATCCCCAATGAACCTCTTGGCCACAAACTCCTTTGCCTTCTCAAAGGTTCTAGAATCCTTCGTGGCAAACGGTTGAAACCCAAATAACATATCCCCTTTCTTGATCTGAAAAGAGTCATCGTGGCTATTTACTATTATGACATCCCTGGCCTTGGTGTATTGGTACGACTTGCAGGCTCTATCCTCATAGCTTCATACACAATGGATTTCACCAAACTCATTCTCTCAACACCAATCATTGTGATGCCTCCTTCTTCTTTTACTACGCTTCTAACTTTTGCCGCTATTTTCTTGTGGAGCTTCTTATCACCCAAACCACTGCAGGTAATCTATCGATGCCATGTGCCACGGATCTACGTCGATGAGTTTGCTAATGTCGAAATCATTGTCATAGGGTTACCAGAGTATTGCCAACAAGGGCAGAAATAGGTGGCCGGAGATTGCTTTGCTAGCATCTTCAACGCACATGCAGCATGCAAACGGTGGTAGTGGAATGATCTGTAGACGAAGAAGACATTGAAGTAGTGGTGGGTGGCGGATGAGGGTGTAGTAGGAGTAGTAATGGGCGTGTGGTGATGGGTCATTGCATCGGGGGAAGAATATGATGACGGTGGTGGTGGTGATGGTGATGGCGGCAGTGATAGTGGTAATTGTGGATGAAAATGGTGGTAAGATTTATGATTAAGGAAATGGTGATGTGGGGTAAAATTAGAAATTAGAGTTAAGATATATTAGAAGGTAATTTAAAAATTTTGTTTAATATTTTAAGATTTGGATAATTTTATTTGTAAAATTCTATCTTTTATAGATAAAACCTTAATTTTTGTCTTTTATGGATAAAAACGTTAATGTTCAAATCTTTTATGGTCAAAAATTACTACTTATTCATAATATATATTAATTAAAATTAACGGTTATGATTACCGAAACATCTTTCCTATATTATAAATAAAATTAATCAAATGCAGAACTACGAGCAATGTTATACCATATAGTAAAGGACTTCGGGATAATTTATACCAATTAAAGAAATAATTAGAAAATCATCCCCAATAAATTACTGTTACTGACTGAGAATTTTTTAAAACATATTTTCATCTAATAGATTAATTTCTTTGTCATTATTAGTTTAATTTTAATAAAATTTTTAAGGATAAACTATTAAAATAATATCTAAAAATTCATATCGCTAAACAAATATAATTTCAAAAAATTTAAATGACAAATAAACTCTTAAAATATTAAAAAATATGATAAAAATAATTAAATATTAAATATAATTAAATTTTAAAAAATTTTAAAATATAATTTTAATATAATTTTTTCAAATATTATTACAAAAAATAAAATATTTTCATTTTTAAAATTTGTTCATTTTACACCAAGTGAATATTTTTAATATTTCTTTTGTGAATGATTGAAATATTTTAATTTTTTTTAAGAAACCTAGAAATTGAATTTTGTGTATTTTCTGTATATGGACTTATATATTATCATTATAAGACAAATTAATTTTTAAAGACTTTAAAAAATAAAAATTTTATAATAAAACAAAGTATCTAATCTAAATTTCTTTAAAAATTAATTTAAGTGTTTATTCTAAATTTAAATATTATAGTCACTGCTGATTTACTTAAAAAAGATTTCACACAATATATTTTTAAATGATTATACATACTTTTCACTCAAGAATCCTATCTTGATCTTAAAGTTCTATACAAACTCATATTGCCAAGTTTTAATTTTAGAGGAGAATTTTTTTTAATTCAATTTATGCTTCAAATCATATTAAATTAAACTTTTTTTTTTCTGTTACTTTCCTCTAAATCTGAATTCGCATGCATAATCTAACTAGTGATATATATAGAGAATAGTGAGAAGAAGACATAAAATGATCCAGATGCATAGCTTTTAGGGAACAAATAAATAAAGTAGAATTAAGTAACTAGGTTTAAATGGCACAATGACACTCATAATGTGATAATGTATAAAACAACATTTATCCACTAATTTTAGAAAAACTAGGTAGTAATTGCAATGGTACCATACCAAGTTGTTCAAAATCACTGCAAAAGATGCTCAGACTTCACTCTCATTGTTCTACCTTTGACAGCATTGTGACAAGGACAATTCACATAGACGGATAGACCCCATTAATAAAACAGTACTATTGTTGGTAGTATTGATCACTTGTAGTAGCAAGAGTGAGCAAGAAAAAAAAAAGTCCTATATGAAAAAAATAATGAGGGATATACAAAATTAAAGATTTATAGAATAAGGGTCATTCTAATATGATGATGTTCCGGTGATTAATTGATTATATGATGTTTTAAAAAATGTTGCTAAAATTAAAATAATACTTTTTATTATTATTTATTAAACAATATTTTCCAAAAAATGTTAAAATATAAAAAAAATATAATTTTAATATTAACAACACTCGTATAATCATTATAATCACCATAATATAATCATATTAAAATCTATCACAGAATAAATGATTTAAATTTTTTATTTGTTTTTACTTTGAAGATAGACTTCTTTAACGTGTGTGTATATATATATATATATATATATATATATAACCAACTTAGAGTAATTGAGTGATCAGCTCACACTCATTCGTTTAAATAAATATTGGAAGTTTAAATTTTAATTTACCTAATTTTATATATGCAACAATTTATTTATTAATGATAGACTTTTAAATAAAAATCAGATCTATATATAACAGATTAATTTTTGGTATATCAGACTAAAAAATATCGTTATATATATATATGTTCATTAAATTTAGAGAATACTCTTTGTTCAGTCTGTCGTTGTTAGATGGGTCGGTTAAACGGAAGGGATACAGGAGACTGGAGATCTGGACCTGGGTCGCAGTTGAGGAGATGGGCGACTGGAGCTTGCTACGAAGGATGGATGGTAGGGACCTTGCGACCTCTCAGACTGTAGTGGTGAGCAAGGGGGGAGCCACTTGCAAAAAAGATTCTGACGTTCAAGTCAAAATTCGTATAGATGATGATAAATGTAAGTGAATAGTGATGTACCTTGGGGGAGAGGTAGGATCTCCTCTTATATATACTTTGTCAGTAAGACGGGTCTCACCGGATAAGCTTTTTTTCTAAAAATTTACGGGTCTCACCGGATAAGCTTTTTTTCTAAAAATTTCCTTTTCTAACTGTCATGTGAGTGGCTGCTAAAAAGTAGAAGTACGGACATTACCCGCAATCCGAGTGTGTGATGCCCACCGGATCGACCACTCGGGTCGGAGCGCCTTGTCGCCTGGGCCGGGCCAGGACACCCTTTCTATTTTAAATTCCATCATTTTCGCATTTCATCATCATCTCCGACGTATGCTTTAATCTCATATACAAAAAAAAGTAATGGCAAGTGCATGTGAGTGGGATCTAAGGATTAGTCAGGTACATACTACTATTTAACTATTTATTATCAATTGATCCAAAAAGTATGCCTACTTATAATAGTTTATAAGTAGTGATGTGCTTACATACGCTCTTCTTGTTTGGTATACTTTTTAATATTATTTCAGAAAGTAACACTTTATTATAACTTTTATATTATAGTTTGTTTGGAAATTAACTACTAGCACTTTTTATGCAAGCATCATCACAATGAGCATGTACTAGATATATATAAAACAACTTGTTGGTACATATATGTATGTATATAGCTAACTAATTTTGTTTTTCAGATCTGGCGTTATGTTAGTACAGATGATATTCACAAATACTTTCTTGAATTATATATATAGCATGATATTTGCTAAATTGCATTATAATTCATTAAACTCATATTATGAAAAGAAAAAACATACTATTGTGAAAATTATAACACCATTATTACAGAAACAACACATTACAAATAATAGATTTTTATTAAGTTAATAAAATTTTAATTTTATGTATGTGATCATCATTTTGTTATATGTTTATTAAGGTTCTTAACTAACAATGCAAATTCGAAATAAAAAAAAAAATTCTTTCAAATTATGATTAACAGCAAGAGATGCGTCTTTCATTTAAACTTATTTTTCAATTTATAAAAATAATGTTCTTTATTCTTCTATCTTACTTTTAGAAGTAATCATCAAGATATAATTTATTGTAAATTGTTTTTTCTTGTCATCTTTCTTTTGTTTTTAATAAAACTGGAAAGTGTTGGTTTATTAAGTCTCATAACTTTATTTTCTTTCCCTTCTTAACAATTAGATTAAAAAAATTTCTACTAAATCCAAAGTTTAGTAATGTAATTTTTTTATTTTCTTTCATTTTATTACTACCAAAAGAATAGATTGTTGTTCCTATTATATGAATTATTTCATTTTATTACTAAGATAAGCTTTCCTTTCATATATATGAATTATTATTTTCTCACTTCTTCTTCTTAATTAATTAATTATTAATAACAATAATTGCTCTTACTCTACAGTCTGTCTACACACAAATTTGTGAACTGTGATGATGAGAAAGGGAAGGAGGTGGAAGTGTGGTACGAGAGGTACAAAATTTGGGCCTTTGATGATAGATAGGACCCTCTCAGACCATCTCACACATGGTGGCATCCTACCACATACAGTACCACCAACTCATAATTATGACTCATGCTATGATCCACAGTTTTGTACTCATTATGTAGTAAACATAAATATAATGAAATTATAGTTATTTATGATAGGAAATTTTAGAATTTGAGTCTTGATAAACAATTTTTTTTTATAATAAGACAAAAAAAAAAAGATTATGCAAAAATTTAAACAAATTTAACATGCTCTTATATAATTGTTGAATTGAGAAAGTGATGGTGATGACAATATCTGAATTTGTGTGTAGAGTTATTAGGATTTAGTATAGAATTTAGGATGACTGAAGACGTGTGGTTAGAGGTGGCTGACGGTGGGATGGTGGCCGCCGGTATAGTGATAGATAGTTATTGGTGATGGGTAAATTTGTGATGTTAAGAAAAATGAGAAGAAAAAATTGGATAAAAAAATAATTTTAAAATGTAAAAGGTGATAATATTATGAAGAGAAAACTTATTGGCTTGCAAATTATAGAACGAATCACAGATAACATAACGGTTACAGGTAGAAAAATTTAGTTGGTGTCCCAACAATTAGGTTTATGTAACGTACCATTATTCGTCCAACAAAAAACTATTAACAACCACCACTAGTTAGAAAAACCTGTAACTATTTTTCTTTTTACAGAAAATATAGAATGTTTGTGTTATATTTTGCAAACATGTGGTCATTATTAGTCAGAATATAATGTACATTATCATGTAATTAGTGGGTGTAGTAAATTAGTAATTATGATACCTGCCAAATGAAGTCCTCTTGTGTTAGTTTCTATTGGCTCTTTGAATTTGAATGCAACGACAAAAGTGATAAAGCGAAAGCGAAAGAAATACTGGGTTAGTAACAAATAGTAGTTTATATATTAAGCAAAATATTAAGACAAGATCTAAATGGGATTAGAAGATATCTGTATATATTATCTACACCGATAATGTCCAATAATATAACGTGTGCTTGTTCTTTCTTATGTTTCTTTTTCTCTGTTTTTCCAAAGCATGCCCTACCATAAAATTATGAAAAGTGAGAGATAATAAAGGGAGGATCTGAACGGAAAAACAAAAAGTGACCACAATAAATTTAAATAAATATAATACTAAGAAAACAATGAAAGGTTAACAAGTGCCAAAAATTGATTGTATATATCACTGGCTATTGTGTAGCGGTTGAAATTCCACGACAATGACATACACGTAAGGTTAAAGAAAAACAGATCAGTGATTATTATTTAACCTCAATTATTTCCATGTGTTGAGCCATCTCTTTAACGGCAATATTATTAGAGAACCAAAAAAAATTAATTAAAATTTATTTTATTTAGTATTTATTAATTATTATAATAATTAATAAATATTAAATAAAATAAATTATAATTATTTATAATTTTTTTATTATTAAATATTTTTATTATTTTTTTAATTAATGACTTCTACTTATGAATAAAATTTTAAACGAAGCTATAATGGCCTTAGCTAGTGACTTTCCTATAGCATGTAATATATATATATATATATAACAAATTTTAATGAGTAGTCTCTTTTATTTTTAAAATTAAATTGTATTATAATATAATATCTTTGTTTTCTTTTTTTTAACAAATCTGAGTACTTTCGAAATCTGCAGAAGTTTTTATGAAGAAGTTTTTTTTAAAGTATCTTTTTCTTTAATATGAAAAATCTGTAAAACCAAAATCAAAATACACATAAAAGAGAACTATTATATCGCTCATATAATATATATCCTTACATATTAAAGAAACAAAAAATATTTTCTTCATCTGGATCTTTATCTATTTTAAAACTATCTCTCTTAATGTATTGGTATTTATTCTATGATGACTATACTATAATAATTATAGTGACTATAATTTTAGCAGATTTGGGATACCACAAACTAAAATAAAAAGTGCTATAAACATATCTAATAATTCTCTTAACAGCTAAAAAATAAGATTTTTTAGGATGTAATTAGAATTTATAATAAATTTTAATACTTTGAACTAAGTTCGGTCTAAAAGAAATGAGGTACATAAATGAACCAATTATTTTTTTAAATCTAATTTTATCCACATCTTTATTATTTTCATCTTATTTAAGTCTAAAATTTGAATGCATTGAAATGCTTATCAGCTTAGCATTTTGTAATTTGAATTTCTTAACCAATTATTTGACATACTTTTCTTATCAAGATGCCACTAAAAATTTATTTGATTTGGAAACCAAACAAAAAGGTAAGTTTTTGCATCATGTTCATATCAAACATTCAAACTCACTACTCATTAGTTTACTAAAATTAGCATACAATGATTTATTTACCGAGCCAAAAATAATATTATCCACATAGACTTGAACAAGAATAAAATTATTATAAGACTCTTTAATAAATAAAGTAGTATATGTGGTATCTCTTTAAAAATTATTTTTTAATAAAAAAGAACTAAATCTTTTATACCAAATTCTAGGGACTTATCTCAAACTATAAAGTGCTTTAAAAAATTTAAAAATATGATTTAAAAATTTTTTGTTTTCAAAAGTCAGAGATTGAGCCACATAGAATTTTGTAGGTTTTAAAGTAGCTAATGAAGATTTAACAACATAAAATAAAGTAATAACTTTGTAGAAATAATAAAATGTAGAACTATAAATAAAATTAAATGAAAAGATAGAAGGAACCTACTTAAAATTTAAATTTGGACAAGACTAAAAAATTTGCTGGAATATAATTGTATGAAGTGTGTTTCTGGTGCATCCTATTTATAAACACACTTAACCAATCTCTCTTTGTCATGTATTAACGCCTAATTTTTTTTATTAATAATATTTTCTGCCAAGATAAACTTTGCCCTTCAAACTTTCGATTCTTTTTTTTTTTTTTGACAAAATGCCTTTTATAGAATCTCTCTTATTGATTCTTGATCTTCTTTTAACTCTCATCTATATGTATTATTAACCATTCTTCGACGAGTAAATTTTTATAATGGTTCCTGAAATTTACGCAATTACCTGAAATGATCCTCAAAATCTAAATTTTTCTACAGTGATCTCTAGATAGAACTCCGGGTACTATAGTGGTCCCTGTGTTATTTCCGGTGCTAAGTTAGTTGTTGGAGTGCTGATGTGACCATCTTTTATCACGTTGGATTATTTCAATGGTTAGGTGACGTGTATTCATTCTAATTTGAACCCAATTCAATCTCTTTCTTAATTTATAACCCTAATTTTATTATGCAGAATGCTTCTTCTATGTTCTTCTTCATCATATTCTTCATCTCTTTTTTTTCGATAATTTTAATGATCCGCTAAGCGAACAAACTGTACTTTTTTTAATTGCTCTTCCACAAAACAAACTCGTCATGTCTTGCCATTTTCAATATGTAGCAATATATGGTGAAAACCATTATACTTTGTCTGGTCGGTGAAAACGTTCAAAAAGTGATGCTTTTTTGGTTGCAATGTCTCCAACAAGGGGACTGAACTCTATAATAAATTCATTTTCTTACCCCTTACAGGTAGGAATATTTGCGGTGCAGTTTGGATCGGTTTTGAGTCAAAAACTCATTCGATTCGGACACTAATTTTGCTTGCGGTGCGGTTTGGATTGGATGACTTTTTTTAAAAAAATTCGATCCGATCCGATCCAATTTCAAGCAGTTTGGATTGGATTGGATTTGCGATTTTGTAAATTAAAAAAATTAAATACATATAACAAGTCTTAACATCAAATTTTAAATAATCAACAATAACATAACAATTCTCAATAATATCTTTAAAATCCAACGATAACATAACAATAGAAATATTATTATAGGTTAGTTAAAATAAATAAATAAATAACATTTTGAACATAAAATATTTATTAAATAATAATAATACTGAATAATATAAAAATGTATAACAAATTGAACATGTTATAAGTATAATTGTAAATATAATAATAAAATAATAATATTATAGTATATTGTGCGGTTTGAATTGGATTGGATCGGTTATGAAAAGTAGATCCGAAATCTGATCCGATCCAACGGTTTGTAAAAATTAGAATCCAATCAAATCCGAATTAGTGCGGTTTTAATCGATTTTCGGTTTGGATTGGATTGGATGAGCAGTTTAGATTTGAACACCCCTACTTACAGGTCACAAATAAGGGTAACAAATAGGGAAGCCCGTCTCGTCTCGTCCCCACCCCACTAAAAGCCCGCCATTTAGTGGATTGGTCCACCCCGTCCCGTTGAGTGAGGCGGTCCTGAATTTCTCTTCTAACCCGCCTAACGACGGGCTAGCGGGCCAAACCTGTCAATTTTTTTATATAAACCATTAAATATTAAATAATATATATAATTTTACAACTATTTCAATAACTTTATAATTTTTAAATTCACAACATTAAAGTATTTATAATTATAAATATATAATAAACATAATTATAAAATAAGTTCTTTGAAACAAAATAATAAAATCAACACTATCCAAAACGAAACAAACATTATCTAAAACATATAATTAAATATCTTCAAGTTTATAATCAATCAAACATAAAATATAATCCAAAATATAACTTATAACATTTTCAATTATCATCTTCATCCTCTTATAGATCAATAACATCATAAAAATTTGTAAAAAAATGGCCCTAACATAAAAAAAAGTCTGGCCCCATGGGGAAGCTTGTTCCGCCCCGTTGGAGCCCACCAAAGTCCACGGATTAGGCGGTGCAGGTTATGTGGACTTTTTAAGTTTGGCAGTCTCAAATTTTCAGTCCATCCCACTTTTTTGGCGAGTTATGCAGACCGGTCCGACGAGTTTCGACCCTTTTTTTTTTTGGTTTCTTTTAGATTGGCTTTTAAATAAATCTTTTTTCTTTTCCTTATATTTTACAAGAAAAGTTATTCTGTTTTCATTGGATAGACAAATTTAAACAAGGTGGATATTCCAAAAAATATTTATCTTGTATATGTATGTATAAATATTCCTATTCTGTTAGCTTTCTAAATTTTTCGGACAAGTTGATATGATGAAGACGAAAAAAGAAAAAAGATGAAGAAGATGATAAAAAAACACAAAAGAAGTATAGCGCTCTACACAATGAAATTAAGGTTATAAATTAGAAAAAGGACCAAATTTGATCCAAATTAAAATAAATCCAGATTACTTAATCATTGGAATTGTCCAACATGACAAAAGAGGGCCAAATTAGCATTTTGATAATTAACTCAGCACCAAAAATGGCACATGAATTATTATAATGCCTAAAGTTTTATTTGAAGGACCACTATAAAAATATTTGAATTTGATCGAGGACTATTTTAAATATATAATTGCATAAATTTTAGGGATCCTCATGAAAATTTATTCATTTTTCAACTATTTTTTTATTAATTTCTCTTTTTGAACACGTTACTAATCCTCTTTCATCTTCGACAACAAATTTTTTCTTACAATAATATTTAACTTTAAAATTTTGTGAAGTTAATATTATTAATAAACTCTTTGAAGCAAAATCACTCAGAAGAATTATTTTCTAATTATTTGCCTTGCCATCCCTGGACACAGCATAATTTATGAAGAATATGCCTCCTCTGCTGGAAAAAAGAAAAAAGACAATTGACAACGACAAGTGAACAATACTACAAGAGTTGTTAGGAAAACATTTATGGATCCTTTTTATTGGGTCTCTATGATTTTTTCAATCATATATACGTTTTCAGCGAAGAGACATAAACACTTTAATTTTCCACTTCATTATTTCTGCTCAAAATTTTAGACCCATTCTTGATTAATGCAATTATCTAGATCGTGACAACAGCAATGGGCATTCTAATAATGGTAATAATGATAAAGAATTCAATGAACAACATTAAAAGGAGGCTTGAATATCAGCTATATATATATGGCCCTATATGTGTATATATCAATTATAAATTGAAAAATAAATAAACAAAAAACAACAAACATGCACGCACACCTTGGTTATTCAATTATGACGTCGCATAATTTGTTTAGAAAAAAAAAACCTTTACTAATTTTTCCCAATGCAACAAAGTGTCAAGTGCATCAAACCAACCAAGCAATCAGGTAGTGTGTTTTTGAGAATAGGATACGACAAGAGTATATTTAAAAACAAGACATAAAAAATAAAAATATAAAATTTTATATTTTTATATTTTGTTTAGTGATAAATTATAATAAATTATAAAAATTTAATTTATTTTATTTTTTTATCTAAAAAATTAAAAATATATAATAATAAAAAATATAATTATAAAAAATTAATAAAAATAATAAAATAATAAAAAATAAATTATGTCTTTATGTGCTTCTTATTAGAATAGACATAGAATACACTAATTCAATATTTCTAAATACAATATCTCTATTTATATCTCATCTGTTAAACATAACTTTATACTTTTATTCCTATAAACAAACACCATCTTAGTTATTGTTGTTTATATCAAAAAGTGGCATCCTTAATTTCAATTCCGTTTAATATTTTATTAGAAGTATATATGAGCGGTTAATTATTTTGAAAATTACTATGTAAAAATCAAACTCATTTAGTTTTTTTTTTTGGCTTTTCTATTTAAAAAATTTTTTATTTATCAATTTATATCAAGATACAAAAAACTATTAATTTGTATATATTTTCGCAGTCATAGACCACAAAAATAAAATTTTGTGTTTTTTCATAACTATACCAGCGAAAATATAAAAAATTTTGAGTTTCTATGTCCGCCGATGATGCAAATAAAATGCACATAAATTTATTTAACATGCATTTTCTCTTGCAGATTTTCGCAACTTCTGCAAGCGAAAATGTGTGTAGATGCTACATATGTATGTCTCAAATTAAGTTAGAGTTGAAAAAATAAATTATTTAATCACACTTTTAATGTTATTTATTTTATACAAATTTTTGTTTCAAATAATTTATATAATAATTTTTTAACTTATATATATTTTATATACAATAAATAGTTAATACTTTAAAATTTTAAGGTTTTTCTTTTTAATATAAACCTTATCCACATGTAATACTTTTTTAAGTTTTAGCACTTGACAAGTGTTGTTAGAAAAAGGGCACTTGTTAGCTAAATCAGGTGTACATATATATATAAGTTAAAAAAATTCCATATGTACTAGTTGATAAGAAGCCAGGTACGTGTTTTTCTATTTTAAGCACGTGTAGCTGGAAAACCTTTTCATCATCAGAAGAAATGGTGAACGTGAACGAGATCGTCGTCGTAATTGGTAGGAAGAAAAAGAGAATTTCCCTTTTTCCTTGGTGCAAGTGGATAGTGAATTAGTGATTTTGGTCAATATATAATTTTGAAAAAAAGTAGAAAATAGTCTTCAGATTCTTTAGTACGCTAATAATATCCGCTAAGCTTCATTTTCTACGCGCTAGTCTTCTTTGCTCAATTCATTCATCACTAACCTACAAAATAAAAGATTAACAGCTAGCTATCTATCAACAACTCTGTTAAATTATTTATATTAAATCCATAAATTTAATTTGATTTAGTCTAGAACGGCCAGTATAATATCTGCTATTTGTTGTAGATAGCTTGAAAATTACAAACAATAATGGAATCAGTTTGATTTCTTATTTCATATAGGAGTATCATTTAATTTTGTTGTTTCCTTCACTGAAAATTTTCTAAAATGTCCTTATATATAAATCTAGCAATTGAAGTGAAGTGTTAGAATGACAATTGAGAGAAGCGAGCAAGCTTAAAACTTTAATTTGCGTAGTATAATAATCTTCACCTATTTTAATGTAAGAAAAAAGATATGTCCACATCTTTTCTGCCTATAACTAGTGATGTATGTTAACATTGTGTTTAGAAATATAAAGCTAAGGGTAGTATAATAATAAGGATAATATTAGAGAAATATATTTAGATGACACTTTTATTTCTTTTATTTATAAAATATATATACACTTTAGTTTATTTCACTAATATTCATCAATAATATTTATAATTATACATATAAATTAATGATAATTATTTGGTTGATTTAAATAATAATAATAATAATAATAATAATAATAATAATAATAATAATAATAATAATAATATAAAATATATTTATTATTATTACTATTATATAAAATTTTATTTAATTTTAATATTTTTATCACATAATATAAAACTTTATAACTTTTTAAAAAATTTAATTAAATTTTTTTATATATTTCATAATTATTAATATAATAAATTTATTTATTTTTAATAGTTTATTATTAATTATAAAATAGAAAATTTTTTAATTAAATATTTTTTAAACAAGTTAAATATTTTATATTTTATCATTAAAAATAAATAAAATTATTTAACTAATAAAAAATATATTTTATATTATTATTTAAATCAACCAAATAATTATCACTAATTCATATATTTATATATATAATTATAATTATAAAGGTAATTGATCGGTATTTTGATAATAAAATAGACTAAAATATATATTATCTTAATTTTGCCATAGATAAGAGTATATATTTTATAAATAAAAAAGTACTATTTAGATATAAAAATATTATTGCACATAAAAAATTAGTTATTATTATATATTTTTGTGTATAAAATATAGGAAAAGTCTAGGAGGACAGTAATTTATGTGTTTTGTGACAAGCACTTAGTCATTAAAAGAAAAGTGAATGATCTTCTATTATTGAATGTAATTTCACACCATTAAAAATATTATTGATGGTCAATTAATAGTTACAAAACATAAAAATTATTAATCTTCTAGTATTCTTCTAAAATATATATAATATAATTTATTTTTAATATATATTTTATATTTTAATATATATTTTATATTGATAATTAATTTTAATAGATAAGTTTAATATTCTTTAAACATGGTTGATTGGGCTATCTTACAAACGAGAAGATTGTAATTTTCTCATAATACTATTAAATGCCCTTTAATTAATGAAGCGATAGAAAATAATGGAAATAATTTTCAATATCTTCATAGAGGAAAAATATCATCTAAAACAATGATATTCAATAAAGTAATAAGTAAGTGGTTATTAATCCTTATTGAATTTATAAAATTTATCATGTATTAGACTTATAACTTTGATTTAAAACTAAATTAGACTCTTATTTAAATTTCACTGTTCCAACTTAATTCTTTTATAGATTGCTATTATAATTGATAATCCAACAATAAATTTTGCATTAAAAATGTTAGATGTTGTCGTTGACAAAAATAATTAAGTTGAAATAACAAATAAAAGAAGAATAAAATACCAGTAATTAGGTTACTAAATTTTAAAATTTCTTTCATAATTTATTGTCCATTTAAAAAAATTCGGTAACATTGATTTTCTTACCAATTATATCTTTTTGCTTAGTATAACTTTTTTTTTCAACCATATGATAATTTTAATGCTATTAAATTATTTTCTTGATCTATATTAGCCTTTAATAAATTTTGATACTTAATTAATACAAGAGGGTATACTTAATTAAACCTTTAAACGAAATTTCGATCCGCACCATAAGTGTGTGTTTGGATTACAGTTTATAAACGAGAGTTTGAATAAAATTGATTCTGCAAACTTGATTTTGATGAAAAGTAAGTTTGTGTTAAGTAATTTATGTTTGGCAATATTTATATCAAAATGGATTATAATAAAATAAATGTTGTTTGGATTACACTATTCAAAATCACTTTTAGATACAAAATTACTAAAATAGACATTAACTTAAATAATTTTTGTATATTATTTTAATTTAAATATTTGAATAGATCTTATTAATTAATTCTATAATAAAATTAATATTTATACACTAAAATAAAAATAATATATAAAAATTGGTAAAATATACTTTTAATTAAAACTAACAAAATATAAATTTTAGAGAATATTAAAAATAATAAAAAAATTAAATATTTATTTTGGTAATAATTGAAATAAATCAAAAAAAATTTTATGATATTTTTTATATAGTATATTTTTAGTACTCTTAGTACTCTTTTTTAGTATGTTATAATTTTTTATTATTATTATTTATAATTAATTTTTTGTTTAATTTACTTTCTTAATAGAATCAATATATTATATTAAAAAAAATAAAAATAATATAAAAAAATTATAATTATAAAAGTGTATAATATCAAATAAATAATTAATAAAAAATAGTAAATAATAGAAAAAGATAGTTCATATAAACAAAAATAATATAAATAATACAATAGTATGCATAAAGGATAAAATTGGTAAAAGATAAATAAAGATTGAGTATTGATGGCTAAAAGTTCGTTGGTGAAACGCAGAAGTTTAAAATTGTTGCTTCTTGAAAATAGGGGTGTCCGCGGATCGGATCGGATCGGATATGGCCAAAAATTCGATCCGATCCGCATTAAAATCATCGGATCGGATCGGATCCAATATCCGCAACTTTTAAGGTTGGATCCGATCCGATCCGATCCGCATATTTGCGGATCGGATCGGATCGGATATCGGATATATCCGCAAAACACAAAAATATTTTTAAAGGCTTATTTTAATTAAAAAAATATCAATAAAATTCATTTTTTATATTCTTTTAAATATGTTTACTCTTAAAATAATATTAAACATACTTTTTTTAAATAATAAATTAAAATAATATAACATATATGATAATTATTAATTGAAATAAAACATAAAAAGAATATTTATTTATTTATTTCTTTAATTTTGCGGATACGCGGATATGCGGATCGGATATGCGGATACCAACACAAAATCCGCAATCTGATCCGATTAGTGTGCGGATCCGATCCGATCCGATCTGAAAGCCTTGCGGATCGGATCCATATCCGCAATTTTCGGATCGGATTCGGATAAACACCACGGATATGCGGATCGGATCCGATCCATGGACACCCCTACTTGAAAACGTGGTTTTGAATGCAAAATCACTTCTACGTTCATGAATCAAAAATTTGCCAAACCAAAAATTACAACTTTCAAGATATCTAAACGTACTTTTTCTTTTTGAACGTGATTGCCAAACACACCCGTTCATGGATCGAGTTAAGAAATACATGAAAAAAATAATAATAAATAAATAAACTAAATTCTTAGCTTAATTATAAATAAAAAAATTGAAATAATGATGTCAAAGTGAAAGTATTGATAGCGCGTTTATTTCACCTTCCTTCCATTTTCCAAGTTGTGAACTTGAACTTGTCCTTCCTCCTATAAATACCAACACCTTTGTCTCACAGAACACACCATTTCCAACCACCACAAGCACCGCCTTACACCGCCACCACCACCGGAACCCCCTCGGAATCTGTTCATTTGCATGGCAGTGAGCTTTCTGCAGGAACGCGAGGTATCCGACCTCTGCCTTGGGAAACCACCGTTGAGGTCCCTCTCTGCTTCCTCCACCATCGCACACGCCTTGGCTGCTCTGAACAACTCGGAAGACAACTTCATCAGTGTCTGGACCTGCGATCATCGCAGCAAGAAGGAAGAAGAAGGAGAAGAAGAAGGAGGAGAGTGCTGTAGATGCGTTGGCAAAGTGTGCATGGTTGATGTTGTTTGCTTCCTTTCCAGGGAAGACAACCTCTTGTCTCCCTCTCAAGCTCTCAAAGCTCCTCTTTCTGTTATTCTCACTCAAGCTCCGCCTCGGATCGTCGTGCATCTAGAACCTTCTTCCACGTAACTACCTTTCTCTCTGCTCGAAATGTTAGACATCACATTTTTCCTTCAATTTTCTGAATCTGAAATTTTAACTCATAATAGATAAAGTGAATTTAGATTTTAATTACTGAGGCTCCTTTACTATTGATCCTTTTTACTAATTAGTAAAATCTTGAACAACCTGAATCTGATGCTTTATTTTTTCTTGCTAAAACTTGAAATTTATTAACTTTTTTTTTTGTGTGTGGTAAATATAGTTTACTGGAAGCAATTGATCTGATTCTCCAAGGAGCACAGAATCTTGTGGTGCCGATTATAGCAGCAACAAGAAAGAGTGGAATCTCAAGAAGAAAACAGATTCAGATTCAGAAATCATTGTCAACAAGCCACAATGGGCGTGAATTCTGCTGGATAACGCAAGAAGATGTGATTAGATTCCTACTTGGCTCCATTGGCCTCTTCACCCCTCTCCCTGCACTCTCTATTGACTCCCTCGGCATCATTTCCACCGATGTTCTTGCCATTGACTACTACTCCCCTGCATCCTCGGCGTTACCGGCGATTTCCAAGTCTCTGGCGGATCAAACTTCTGTTGCCATTGTTGATAGTGATGGCACCTTCATTGGCGAGATTTCGCCCTCTACTCTTGGTTGTTGTGACGAGACGGTTGCGGCCGCCATTGCCACTCTCTCCGCCGGGGACCTGATGGCCTACATTGATGGCGGTGGGCCCCCGGAGGATCTTCTCAGAGTGGTGAAGGCGAGGTTGAGGGAGAAGAATTTGGAGAAAATGCTTCAAGAGTTCATGATTTTGTCGCCTTTGGCTAGCGACGCTTCGTCGGCCTCATCTGCATCCTCGTCTGACGAGGAGTCCTCGTCGGCCAGAATGCCGATGAGGCCCAGCGGAAGGTACTCTAAATCGTCGAGCTACTCGGCGAGGATGGTGAGGAAGGCTGAGGCCATAGTGTGCCATCCAAAGAGCTCACTTGTTGCTGTGATGATTCAAGCAATTGCTCATAGAGTGAACTACTTGTGGGTTATTGAAGATGATTGCAGCTTAGTTGGCATTGTAACATTCTCAAATATGTTGAAAGTTTTCAGAGAACATTTAGAGACTATGTAAGAGGATTTAGGAGAATTGAGGGAATGTTTGGTGTCAAAGATTTTGGCTTTGGAATTAATGTTGTTGATATTATTAGAGAAAAAGCATAAATCATGTCTTATGAACATGGAGCTTCTTCGGTTGTGACTTGTGAATGTTGAGATGTTTGGCTAAGTGAGCTTTTGGTTCTGCTTTATTTTTGTTACTACTTCCTTTCTAATAAATTCCCTTTCAAACTCTGAATCTTCTTGTTCGGTTTTCCTTTATACAACTTGTCTTTCGCCAATTTGATATGCTACTTTAAGATTAAAAAATTACCATTTCAGTAAAAATAATGGAGTGTAAAATATTTTACAATTTTTTTACATCAAAATTGATCACTCTCACAAAACTACTGTCCATTATCTATCTAGCATCTAGGGAATGTTCCAATCCCTTATGGCTTTCACTGTTGATAAAATATTTTTGGGATCTAGATTAAGCCAATTCAATCCATACATAATTGTACTAGAAGAGTTAGGGTTCTTGAATCAAAGAACCATAGTCAGGTGAGAGATTCTATTTCCCGGTAGAACCAAATGAGATTGATGCATGCATGGATGAGTAGTAGAAAAGCAAAGAGATATATGGAGAATTTTGGTTGTCAGAAATTGTGTGGTTAAGATTGAAGCACATGGCCTATTTTACACATTTTTTATTTGTTAGCTACAACTTCCCATAAAAACACTAATTAACCCGTGAAGATGTGTATATACCATGTGATTCTTGTTAAGTACTTCCAACATAAAAGACCGAATCTTTCATCATTTGTTCACAAAAATAGTATTTATGTTCAGTTTAACTCTTTCTTCATCATATGGAAAGAAAGATTCTGATTCTCTGCTAGGAATTGTAAAATTTTACCTTGTTAGAGACTTCAATGTTCACTGATTAAGATCTCGAGGCGAGTGGATTCTTTCTTTTTTTCTTTTTATTTACTTGATATTAAATTAAATAATAGTAAAGTTTAATTAATCTTGGTTGACTTAGGTCATTTTGATGTAGAGCAGTTTTGAGGAGCACAGATTCATGCATTTGGTAGTTACTTTGATCTCTTGATTTGAAGTTTTGAATTGGAATTATGAAAGAAAAAGTAAAGACTTTGTTATAACCATCTTATTTCTTTCATAAAACATCAATTAAATTGGGTTAGTTTAATTAAATTTTAAATAATAAGAACTAAACTTTCAGTATCTCAATTTAGATAAACATAATAAATAAATAATAGTTTAGACTTTAGATGCCAGTATCTTATATGAACTTAAGATTTAAACGAATCTTATTGCACTTTAATCAACTACACAAAACTTGAACTTCAAATTTATTTTAGAGAAACAAGTGTTGTGTGCTTAAATTTATTTTAAACCATCTAAGTAATTAAGTGGGGATGGCCCTAAGTAATTAAATTTTCATGTTTAAATTTATTTTAAACCACCTAAGTAATTAAGTGGGGATGGCCCTAAGTAATTAAATTTCCATGTCTTGTTTTGTACTATGTTTTTGCCAAATCTAGATTTTGTTAGTTGGACACTAATGTCAGTCTTCACTATTATTGAGTGGTGTCTGGCTATATCTAGCCTCACCTAAAAATTTTGTATCATTACCAAACATTTAAGACGACACAGGAAAGTGATAGTACCCTGAAAAATAAAGCACTTAATTAGTGGTAAAATTAGGTCAGATCAGATTTTATCCGTAATAGATTATGCCTATGATAAAGTTTATTGGTCTGAATTTGATCTATAATTTATTGGAAATTATTTATTGAATACTAAAGTTGGTCTGTTAACAAAATCAATCTAACTAAAAATCTATTAAAAAAATTTGATAATTTTAAAAAATAAAAAAGATAAAATAAGTAAAATAAAAAATATTATCAGTATTTAAAATTATTAGCATTGACAGTAGGTGTAACAATGCTACTTTCACAACTCCCTAGATTGACGATAGTGAAAGATCCAAGATTCCTCCTAGGCGGAGAGACATTAGCATTGTTGTTTGCATTCTCAGTCATGTTGAGTGCAAATTCTTCTTCAACTGCCTCTTCGATTTCTTCTTCAATTTTGAGTTTGTTTCCTTAGTTGTCAAAGAGTTTTTTCGATCTTTGGATTGTACTGAAGATGTTCTTTATCCTTATTATTCTGCATATACAAAAACAACAAGAAAATCAAATTGGATTTTTTTCACCGGTAAAACTAAAATAGTAAAAAAATAAAAGCTAAAGAAATGAAAAGTCAAATTTAGGTAATCAATTAATTGGTAGTTTGTTAATCACAATTAGTCTCCGACAACGGTGTTAAAAACTTGCTCGTAGAATTTTGAATACCACAAACTAACCGGCAAGTGCACCGAGTCGTATCAAGTAATAACTTACGGTGAGTGAGTGTCGATTCCACGAGAACTAACGGATTAAGCAAGCAATGGTCAATTGATTAATCTAGTCAGACAATTAAATCGGGGTTTCAGAAAACTTTATTGATGACAATGAATTAATTAAAAGCAAACGGTAAATGTTAAAAGATAATATGAAAAAAGAAAGTTAAGGTTTTAGAGATGTTAAAACTTCTGAATCAATAATTTTTACTCCCGACCTTGATCATGCAATGATACCTCAATGGCAAATCACTAGTAATAAAAAATCCAATCCCTTGGAGATTCAATTTCTCTTTAACCTAATTAATTGCTAAGTATTCCTTAGTCAATTACTTAAGAAAAGAGTTGAAGAACGTTCACTAATTTATAAAGTCACACAATTCATAAGCATCTCCCTCAGTTGATTTTATGTCACTTATCAAGTCTAATTTCAAAACTTAAGAGTTATGAGAATCAGTTTTCAAGCTTAATTCAATTAATCAACTTTTTCAAGAAGTTAAAAACTTTTTCAAGAACTTTTCCAATATATTCAAACCCGTTAGGATGAAGAATAAAAATATTTTCTTAACAAGAAATCAATGCATAAATCAAAGGTAGAAAAGCTCAAACATTAATCTATGGAGTCAACAGAGCTCCTAACCTTAACCAAGAAGAATTAGTTGCTCATGTTCTTCAAGAAGTCTTAAATTCTTCAAAAGTAAAAGCTGCCTAAAATAAAAGATGATCCCCGAGAAGATTCTGCCCTCTCTCTTAATTACTAAACCTAAAAATAAATTCAAATTCAAATCCTGAAACTAAATTAAAACTAAATAAAAAACAAATCTCTTTCATAATTTCTTTCTTTCCTGCAAAGATCTCGTTTTTATCTGCTTGCAATCTTCAATTAATGTCATCATTAGTGGGATTTTGATTAACCAAGTGAATAATGAAAAGTTGGAAGTTTAGTGGCCTGAATTGAGATTTTGGAAGGTGTCCAACTATCTGCGTTGTACGTGAAGCCTCCTTGATGGCCCAAATCGAGATCGGAAAAAGCATGGTGCCATTGAGCTCGAGGAGATGGAGATTGAGGAGAACCGAGATCGAGGATGAAAATTGAGATCGAAGATCGAGATCTTGCTTAAGGATCGAAATCGAGATTGAGGATGAGGTCGAGGATATGATGTAGTGCTTCGATTCTCGAATGGATTCATTCGAAAATCGCGTGCCTAATCGGAACGCGCGAGGCCTTTGGCTTCCAAAAAGTGGTCAATTTCTTCTCGATTTTTTGCTGTTTTCTTTCCAAAGTTTCCTTTAGTTAATGAATTCAACTAATCAAAGCAATGTTCTTAAAATCCTAAAAGTCATTGTTTATTCGACATGAATTTTTAGTAAATTGTTAATAAATCGATTGAGATAAAGAAGGAAAAACACCAAAGATGCGGATACATTAATCACCAAGTAAAGAAACTGCACTCTAAGGAGATAGCCTCTGTAAAAGTTGTTTGGAGAAACTATTTAGCAAAAGAAGCAATTTCGGAAACTGAGGATGCCATGCGCGACAAGTATTCTTACTTATTTGGGTCGAAAGGTAATTATCACAGCTATAATAGTATATGAGTTCGAAATTCGAAGACCAAATTTTTTAAAGGCGAGAGAATGTTATAACTGAAAAAAAAAATAAAGAAAGGGCACGTGAAAAACATGTGACCCCGCTTATCCTTTTAAATTTTTTTTCCTCCCCCCTCCCCTTCCCCCCGCCTTCTTAGCCTCATTTCTCCCCTCTTTTTTTTTTATCTCTTTCCCCTTCTCATCTCCTTCTTTTGCAATCTCACACATAACACCATCAAGTTTGCTTTATCTTACTTTTTTCTCTTTCTCTATTCTATTTATTTAAATCTTACTTCTCACAACTTTAAATAATAGAGTTTCAGTTTTAATGAGTGAAGGAAGCATTCAATTTTTGACTTTCGGTTATTATTAAGACTTTAAGGTAACTCTTGACTTAATAATTAGCTATATCTCTAATTTTTGTCATCCAATACTTGTGGATATACTAAAATATGAAATTAGGGTTATTAGGTTAGAAAATTTTGGGCTTTTATCAAATTGAGTAAAATTGTGTTAATCGACAAGATTATTTGATCACAAATATTATTATTGTCATGTTTCTAGAGTTGTAGAGTAACGCGATTAGAGTTGCTTCCGATTTTTTAGAACCAAGTTGTGAGTAGATATTATGTCTATAATTATTTTTAAGTGTATTATTATCAATAATTAAATTGAATCATTATTTTTCACATTTAAAAATATTTGATTGTTGTGATTTTTGAATTATTGGAATGAATATTAATTTTTAAAAAACTCATAATTTTATAAAAATACACACGAGACGATATTCATATATTTTATAAAGCATACATTTTTTTATTTGATTTTGTTAAATTTTAATTAAATTTTTAGTATGCATTCTTATATATTTTATTTATTATGAAATTTAGTAATATGTTACAAGTATTAGAAATTTGTTATACATGAATTGGTTTGGATTGGTTTGGGAGACTCGGACTAGAAAACCATAATTAACGGCGGTTATGACATTAATTTAGATACGTCTGACTCAGACCTCAGCTAGCATAGTCGTTACTAGCCCAACGTGTAGGTCACACGTTGAATCTGTTATATCGTATGAGCACATTGGAGGAAAGGGCTATCCTTAGAGATAGAGCTGCCCAAGTGTGTGGTATTTGATTTTATTTGACTTCTGAAATGAGAACTCCCATTTCAGTTCATTCATTTAATTACTTATTTTTTTTATTTACGTATTTACCTAATATGAATTTCTTATAGCTAAAAAAGAAATATAACTTTTAAGATAAAATTTGTATGATATTGTATGGATTATAGATATAATATTTGTTCACTGATGAGTTGCAAAACTCACCTTATTATATTCTCATATTTTTTAGATACAGGTGTAAATCTAGGTTCCGTTCTACCCGTCCCACAGTAGGTTTTAGTCATTTCGGTGAGCCATTCTTTTATCAAAGGGTTACATTCGTATGTAATGAAAACTTTGCACAAAAATCTAAATTATGTCAATATTTTCTATGTCACAGGCAGGGTTCTCACGTAGATTATGTTATTTTGAATCTCAAATTGTTTAGATAGTAATTATAATTTGGTTATATAAAATTTATAGATTCAACTATATGCTTTAGTTATCAACTTAGTATATATAATGTGACTTTTGATATATTTGGTTTGTAAATATATTTACAATATGATGCCATTGTTGTTAGAAATAAATATTTATTATTAATTTAAAAGGATAATATTCAATTAGTAAGGTCTTAGAGATAGAAGAGACTGTCCATTTTTTTGTAAATTTAGTTGGTTGGCTTGCTGAGGAAGTTGTTCTTCAAGCACCAGTCATGAATTGGTTGGAGCCATAACATATCCTTTGTATTGAGTCTCCTGAGAATAATGAACCATGTAAGGAGATCTACTCTAGGGGGCACCATTTCTTTCCACATATTAGTAGACAAATTATACATGTTATAATCAATATCCTTACACTTATCCTTGTATACCACATTGAGGAAAGACTTGACTGAGTATTTTCCATGTTTTTCATGCTTCTAAACCAATTTATCAACTCTTCTATCCCTCATAATTCCCTTAGACAGGACCAACATCAGTTTCTTCAATTTCTTGTTTAAAACAGTCTTAATCAACACAAGCTTTCTGGCTTTTGATAATTATTTGCCCTTCCAACCTTTCAATCTCTCCTCCACCTCTTAATCACTAGTTTCCAAGTATCTATGTGCTTGGGATTTGCTCCTAAAGGAACGCCTAAGTATTTGATTGGCAGTTTTGCCTCCATACAACCTAACATTGCACATGCCTTTTTTATTTTCTCACTATGATTTGATCAAAATCAACCAAGATCTATCTATAGTTAGCAATTGTATCAACATGAAAAGGGCAAAATAGAATTGTATCATCTGCAAAATTATAAGTGAGACAATTTTACTGTATCCTTTTCCACCTCAAGTGGTTTAAGATGTTCCTTTATGCATAACCTACACAGCATTTTATTCAAGACTTCACCAACAAGAACCCTTGACATAATTCCCTTTGTAGATCGAAAGGCTTTGTTGTTGTGTTGTGAGTTCTAATACTTTATCAACAAAAACCACCGAATTTTGTCGTACACCTTCTAAACGTCAAGCTTAACCAACTATGTTGGTTGCATTGATTTGTTCAGCCAATGCACTGCCTCGCAGGCTATCAACGCTCCATTTACAAATGCAGACTGAACCTCCCTTACCGAATTCGCATCAATGGCTAAGCACCTAACCATGTTTATGGATCTATAATCCCTTAGCTCCTTTGTGCCACCTTTCTTATGGGCTAAGCAACTCATGTTAGATTCGCTTCAGCAAAGAACTCATGTACCGTGTTGCAAGAGTCATCCTCTAATTCACTTGAAATTGAAGTTTTCCCTAGTAGGCATTCTCTCAATCTGTACTGCATCCATAGCACCAATTGATTCTAGCAATGACTTGTCAAAACTCACATTTAGGCCTTGTTCCTCCTCATATAACCTCTTATAGAACCTCCAAATCTCCTTATAGCATTTCCTATTCCTCTCATACCATACCTCCACCATGTTTCTAATTGTCTCCCCTCTTGCCACTAAGCACTCATCAATGTTTCCCCTCATCCAGCTTGCTCCATTCCTCCTTCAACCACGCATCAAGAGAAAGGAATGGCTTTGGCCCCCCAAGTAATGCACAGTGATCAGATAGAGCCCGAGGAAAGTTTTGATTTGTAATCAGTCCTTGAACATAGCCATCAAAGATACATAAATCACCAGAGAAACCATATGACACTATTATATTAACAATTCCGCTACGTTCCTGAAATAATCACAATGTCCCCTAATAAAAACTCCAGTACTGTTGCCACTCTAGCAAGAATAGCCACACCTATGGATTTTTCTTGAATCACTTCCCTCATAAACACTTTATCACATCCTCAAAATTTTCACGATAGCCCCCACTGCAAACATGTTACAGTGCCACACAGCCTCTATTCTAATTACTTTTTTGAACTATAATGAATACTTATAAGTCAAATTCCTAACAATAAGATTGAGGTAGATAGTGACATTGAGACAAAAATACGAACAATAATAATCATAACAACAATACATTAAGTAAATAATCATAATTTGCTTACAACAGTGACAATGTATTTTAAGGACAATTATTACAGTCTATAAATTCCTAATAATAATGTATTTTAAATATTGAAAAATGTTAAGTGCCTTGCGTGTTACATTTTCTTTACTATAATGATACAACATTAGTAAAAAACAGTGAACTTTACTAATTTATCCTTACCACAAAAACTAAGATAAGGTTTCTTTTTGTGGAGAGTTTCAAATGTCGGGATCTATATTTTCTTGTGAAGAATCTTCTTTGACGAAAATCTCAGTTGGTTCAAGGCACCCTCTTAATGTGTCATGACCAAGTTGTGCTCTTTCATTGTCTCCAAATCCAAATATCCTTCCACTGCTTGTGATTGCCACTGTATGATACAATCCAGTGCTAATTTGTGAAACATGGTGAGTTTTTAAGGTATCCAAGATTCTTGGCTTCAAGATTTTATCATATACCCCTCTGTCGAGAAATCCCAGGCTGCCGAATCCCATCGAACCAAAGCCATAGACTGAACCAGAATCAATTAGCACAAAAGTTTTCCTCTTTCTTGCACAGACCTGCAAGTAACAATAAACACTTAATGATATGAAAATGAATCAAAATACGTCACTTTTCAGATAATCTTGTCATAGAGTGTTTAAAAAAATGCAATACCTGAACAGCCAAGTGATTCTTAAGACCGGTCACAATCTCGGGGGTAGTTTTCTCAATCTCGTCCCCAAGGCCAAGAGCACCACAGTATCCCTTGCCCCACGTATATACCTGGCCGCCATCAATAACCAATAATTAGTACAATTCTTGCAAGAACTTCAATTATGGAACCCAGCCACAACAAACAGAAATGTCTAATAAAACTCACGAATCCATTTGAATCAAGTGCCACTGCATGCTCATCCCCGGCAGATACACGGACAACATGAATACCTTTTCTTCTAAACTTCTGTATAGCACGTGGCAGAAACTCATTATGTTGCTCCCCATGACCAAGGCAGAAGTTAGCCCCCGACCCGAAGGAGTATACAGCTCCGTTCACTGTTACAGCTAAGATATAGCTTGGTCCAGCAGCAATCTGAACAACAGGATCTGCATTACCAAGGACTTCAATCATTTTTGGAGTTGGTCTGTCCTGAGAGTCACCATGGCCAAGTTGGCCATGCGAATTGGTTCCACATGTATAAACATGACCTTGTCTAGTGAGGAAGACTGTGAAGTTAAGCCCTGCTGCAACCTGAGACATCTTTTCATACTTCAATATTTTTACAAGGGATCTTAGGGAGGCAGGCTTCATGGAACAATAAAAAACAGAAAACAGTGGAATTGAAAAGGAACAGTAAGGGAGGGAGATGTATAATTGAATTATGTATGTTCGACTGAAACAGTATAGTTTGATACGACTAGAAAGAACCCCTTACTAAGTATAGCACAGTGGTGGAACATCTTATGCCTATTACTACTTGAACGTACAGTTATTGAGATTAGTCATAAGACTTGCCAGTATATATTAACTTGAAACAACACAATTTCTCAAATATATGTATGTATATATATTATAATCCGCTTCCATAAGAGTCCCCTAAAATAACTTGGTTAAGGCTTAACAATTGTTCTCGTGATATCTAAAACAAAAAGAAACAAAACAAAAGAAGATTATGAATATTCAAATCAAAGTGAGGTTTGAGATGACCAATTCGTTCTTGTGATAAAAAAGTGAGGCTACTTATCTCATGAAATCAACAGTTGCATTCAATAAGCTACAAAATCTTTCAACTCATTGAACATCTATGATCAACAAAGCATACTATTCTGATAGCAATTTGAATTTTACCTGCTTGCAAGGGACTCCCTTCAGGGATTCAACAAGACGTGGCCTGGAAATCGGTCGGCTTGTATCGCTATGGCCACAGCAAGAAGATGAATTATCTCCACATGTGAATACCTGCGCCAGTAGTAAAGTCTCATTTTAATATTGGAAACTAGAATTAATCATGTAACAATAGAAAACCATCCTTTTCAGTTCCACGAAATTTTCTTCAAATACATGATGAGAAATACATATCTTTGACAAGAACATTTGCTTCTTTATGATCTACATATTCTAATATCTTGTGCTTTTAGGTGTTAAGCACAAAATGGTTTTAATGATATCACCAATATATTTTTGGTCTTTAACTGAGGAAAAAGCACATGCTTGTCCAAAACTTACAATGTATTAGTTCATAATAGCAGGAAATATAGCCATCAAATTCTTGAAAACTTCACTATGAGCTTATGATGTTATTCCAAAGAAACCAACTAAACCATGAAATCAAGATGTTTTGTGCAAGCCCAATAATAGTTTTGATTACAATCAATTCAAGATACATTTTATGTTCCATAGTTCATACCAATGCACCATCATGAAACAAAACTAATTAAATAGAGGTTAAGCTGTCACAAACCTCTCCAGATTGCATAACAAAAGCTGCATGATTAAAGGAGGCTGATACATGAACTACACGTGCCAAAGGTGGGAAACTTATCCGGGTAAATGCTACGCATTGTGTTTCAGTCCCTTGACCAAGTACACCAGATAATCCAGAGCCACAAGAGTAGACAGAGGAATTGCTGATCAACAGGGTGTGATACTTTCCAGTTGTAATTTGCATCTGCCATTAAATTGAATTTTATCAGTAACAGCTCTCCATTTATTCTATAAAAAGCACAATAAGAACACCAATACTAGTGCAAGTAACAAAGAACAACATAACTATTCAAATTAATTTTTATTCTTAAAACATCATTGCAATGTTGTGAGTGCTATGAAAAGTAAGTTTGTAATATTCAAAATTCCAGCTTCATTTCCTTCTCTTTTCTAATTCTTTCGCAAGTGAATTATTTCATACTTATCACAGTATTAACACAGAGAGAAAGTCAAGGAAATGTGCTAAACCATGCAAAGAGAAAATATCCTCAGCCTTCAGAGATTCCCTACGTGATCATATTCAAAGATGACAACATTTAATTCAACTAAGTAAACAATAAACCATTAACAAAACATCAATTTTCTGAACATCAAAACAGAAGTTCATTCTATGATACAATGAAAATAGTACATTGCCTGCTGATGTCTCCACCATCTCAGAGGATTGTTCAACAGACTGTAAGAACCTCAAGACCCGCTTCCAATTTGCGCCGCATCGATCATACAACTCCTTCTGAGAATTTAAACTCGTCTTAGAGTAGATAATATGGGAGGCACACAACTGAAATGCAGCAAAGTCCACCAATGAACTAAACTTGAATGGATACAATCCATGGCTACCACCAAAAGTTTTTGAAGTAAGCTCCAAGCAAGCAAGGTCTATTGCACTTAACCTTCCCGAGCACAGAATCTCTAAGATCAAGTGTGAAGGTAACTCTTCAATGGAAACAGGCCTAAAGCGATCCACCATAATTAACAGTTTTCAGTTTTCACTCTTTCACACACTTTTTTCTCCTTTTTTTTAAGTCTCTCTCCAAAGAAAAACTAACTTTGAATAGAAGTTTCAAACAATTTGCAGGGAAATTCCAAAGTGTGACACAGCAACCCCTCCTTGAACAAAAGCATCAAATTTTGAGACGAAATCTCAGGCAATTGAAGCAGCATATGAAGAACACATCCGAAGGAAGAAGAAAAACATGGGAGATTGAGTATGAAAAAGGGGGTCCAGATGGATAGTTTGCGTGTGATGGTTGAAACAGTGATTGGAAACAAAACATCAGAAGAGAACTAATATTCACACACCCCCAAGAACTAAAAAAAAATCAATAAAGAAAACAAAAATTGAAGATCAAAGAAGACCGTCTTCACCTGCAACTTGATAAAGACACAGACCACAATTCTACACACTTAGAGAAGAAAATAGTGATTTTTTCTTGGAAAACAATAAACAAAGCTCCCAAAGTAGATCGAATTCGAACCAAAGACTGATCCAATGATTGAGGCAACTTGGGACAAAAAAGAAAAAATTCAAAAGTGGGTCTTTGAGATAAGAATAGAAGCAAGTGAAATGAAACAAATAGTGATTAGCCCTACCACAAAAGGTAAAGGAGCTAGCTTTTACAGAGAATTTGAATTCAATTGGGCAAACAATAAAAAACCAATCAAGGTGAAGGCTTGAAGATCGAAACCCAGTTGAGTTAAAGAAACAAATCGAGGGTGTGGATTGGTTTGATGGTTCTTTTCACTCTTTTTGAGAATTACACGATTAAAAGGAAGGAAAAAAAAAGTTAGGGTTTTGTGAGCTGTGTTTGGGTGTGGGGCATTTTCATCAGCTTTCTCTCTCTATTGGAAGGGGCTTTTGAATGTTTTCTCTGAATTTGAGAGAGAGAGAGAGAGTGTATTGAAGAATCAGAGAGAGCGTGGAATTTCATGTGGTTCTTTTGGAAGAGCGAAAGAAAAAGGAAGAAAAAAACAGAGTAGTGGCGTTTTTGTTGTTACTAAATTCCTTTTCTTTCTGTGTTGTGTTGTTGTGTAATGTGTCGTCTTTTGTTTGTCGTCGAAGCTGTCCAACGTGGCTGTTCTCGAGAGTGCCACGTAAGCTTAGATGAGTCAGAGTGCACTTGGCTTTCATTTTGGGTGGATATGTCATGTGTGTATGTATTTGAAGTAGCGCTAGCGTCCACTAATGAAGGAAGCTAATTAAGCCAACTTTAAAATCCACCACATTAGTGGTTATTATATCTTAATTAAATTATTTACTTTTTATAATAGTATAATTGATTTTTATATAAGCACTAAATATATTTTTTTATATAATAGTTAATTGATGATTGATTTCTTTAAATGTTCTAAAAAGTTTGAAAAAAAATATAAAGTAATCAAATTAGAAATTAATTATCCTTACTTTGTTAAGTTAAATTTGGATTTGGTTCTTAAAATTTGGCTCGATATTCAATTTAATTTTTACAATTTTATTGGTTTCAATTAGAATTCCTAAATTAGCAATAGTGAATTCTAATTGCCCCTATAATTATCTCTGTCACCCAAACACTTATTTGACACATTTACCTAATACGGTGGACACAACTAAGATGCCGTCGTGTTGGTTTTGTGCCCAAACCATATAAAAGTGACATCGTTTCAATTTGTTTGGGGACTTAAACTCTTGTTCTTCTCACTACGATAATCATAAGTTTTAAAACACCAAAAAAATTTTGACACTTCGTCTTCTTCATTCTCTATAATGAGTTGCTGTAAAACTCAAAGGAGCTCTTTGTAGCTATTTTGAAAATCTCTGCAAACTTGTCAGATTTGGCAAGAGTGAAAAAATCACAAGCATTTAACTTTATTGTTCACATAGAAGTTAGTCATGGAACCCAATACCGACGATAACGATATCGAATTCATAAGGTTAAGTAATTACCGGCGGGTTTTGCTTTTTGACGGTAAATTCGCCAGTAATATTTGGAGAAAAATAATCCAACAGTAAACCCACTTAGTGAAACATTGCGTTTTGGTGACTCGCAATGGTTTACCGTCGAATTTTTCTGACAATAGCTGGGTCGTAAATTTAAAACGCGAACCCTCTTCCCCCTCATTCAAATTTCACTCTCTCTCACTCACTCACTCATCTGTTTCCTCCTCTCTCCCCAACACTACCATCTGCTGCCGCTGAAACCACCATCATCACAACCCCTTTCTCTGTCACCGTCAACCCACCGCCAAAACCCCTCCCTTCTTCTTTTTCTCCCTCTTCTCTTGTTACCATTTCACCATTAATCTTCTCCCTTCTCGAAACCGTCGTGTCGCACCACAGAGACACCACCGGTGAGCCATCAAGCCACCATTATCCCCCCATCATCGCGCCGCCACTGTTAAGTTTCGTCGCGAGTCCATCCTTCAGCATAACAAAACAGGAAAACCCTTGTCCCAGTCTTCCGGCAAGTTCCCCAGCTTTCGGGGATCGACGTCTGCAGCTTCTCGCTCCGTCAACAACATATTGTTGTTGTAACCTCTCTTTTTCCTCTCTTCTGTTTCATCTGTTGCCCTGCATCACATGTTTTTGGTTAAACTCTGTTTTTCAAATTTTGTTTAGTCAGTATTGGTTCATTAGTTTGGTTTTAGTTAGTTTAGTTAGATTTAATTTTCTATTTTAATGGATTTTAGGTTGTTAAGATAGCTTAGGTGTAGATTACTTGGTTCTGAGATTGTCGAAAGTGGTTGGATTGTCTGATTATCTTGATTCGTTGTGTTACAACTGATTTCGCTAAGATATGGCTATTGGAATTGCTGGATTCTGCTTGATTGTTGCTTGTTTTGTGTTAACTATTGCTGGTGTGATTGTTGATTTGGATTTGGGATTGTATGTTTTATGCTTGGCATTGATTTTTGCTTGTTTGATTAATTTGGCACGCCAAGTGTTTGATAATACGCCTCAAAGAGTTCTAAATGAAATTTTGGTTTAATCTTTAAAAATCAATGCTTGCTTTTATATGATTAGTGTTATTATGCATTGATGTGAATGTGAATGTTTCTAATTTACTAAGTTTAGTTTGATATGATGGATTGCTCGATTAATTGAGTTTTGAGTATATGTGTTATGTACCATTGCCATGATTAGGTTATTTGAAAATTGAATTTCATTCACAACATCACATACTCTAAAACTCTTCTTTTACATAATCCATCACATTACATCGATTCTTGAATGACCTAAGTGATTATTGAGCTTCTTGATGATTATTTTCTTATTTTTAACTCGCAAATATTTTGAAATCATCTTAGGCGCACTAATTGTGTTGAATTTGAACTTTGAAAAGTCCTTTGGATTTATTGAACTGAATTGCTGAATATTATTGTTGGAGTCGTTTGAAATTATCTGAATTATGTTGATTCACTGTGTTACGACTGGTTTTGCTCTTTACAGACATGACGACAGGTAGAGGTATTACGGATCAGCCTACTGGTCATGGTTGTAGTCGTGGTCGTAGTAGAGGGAGGGCTTCTTCTGGTACCCCTAGGAATTCTGGATCTTCTCTGTCACCGGTTGCGGGTTTATTGGACCAGCCGTTCATCATGGGCCATAACCCCAACTATGTCCCTCTGTCTACGTCAACACTGTCGCCTCAATCCGCTCAGCAGCCCAATGCCACAGTGATGCCGCCTCAAGCGACAAACACCGTAGTCTCGGAATCCTCTCACAAAAGTGAGCCAGCAGATTTTCCTCTACCACCTCCCATCATACGGTTGATGATTTGGCCTGATGGCAGAACATGGTAAGTATCACTTTAAGTCTTCTATATGTCGAAAGTGTTTGACTATTGATTATAGTTTAATGGATTTAAGGTTGTATGTTTGAATTGCTAAAAGTGTTTCATATTTCTTGATTATTGAATTGTTGAAAGTGTCTGACTATTGATTCTAGTTTAGTGGATTTATGGATATTGATTCTTGATTATTGCATGTTGTTCATTGATTGTTGACATTCGGTGCTGCTTAAGTTAATTGTTGATGGATAGAGTTTGTGGCACATTCTAGTTATAGATGAAACTCTGCTAAAATTTCTAAAAAAATCTCTATATATATTATGGTTATTTACTTTTGAAGTTTTAATTTATATTGTCAAATTGGTTTGTTTGTGGATTGTTGATGGGTTTTAATTTATGTTCTCAGAAAATTACCAACGTCATCAAGCTGATGTACGACTATCCGTGACCCAGCTAAAGAATATCTCCTCTAAAACCAGAGACCGATGGTTTCAAAAGTGGGCGGTAATTAAATTTTTTTAAGTTTCAAACGTTCTTAGATAATTTATTTATATCTTCTGTTTGGATTAACTAATTTTAAAGTTTCTTTGTGCAGTTGTACTTGATATGGGACGCTGAGCATGATGTTACCATCAAGAAGATATACGACCATCGAATGGGTCGGCGGCTGCAATAGATGCTGGAGGATGTTGGTTGGGGGCGGGACCACCTCACGACCTAACTCCATCCGAAAATCAAGAAGGCTCTGTTAGTTCATTGGGAGACCAATGAGGGGTTCAGGCAACGACGTCTCACAAACAGAGCTAACAAGGTATCGGCCAAGTCGTCTAAGTATACTGGCAACTCAGCAACCTTCATGAAGATTAAGACCAAACTGGTATGTAGTCTTTTTAATGTTGTTATAAACTTAGTTATATTCTTATAAATAAATAATATATATATATATATATATATATATATATATATATATATATATCATTACTGGTGATCCTAATTATATTGTTTCAATCCAACATGTGTAGTCGAAGTCGTTGAACCGCGATGTGACATTGGCGTAAACATTCAAGTACACCCACACTTTGAAGGAGAATAGAGAGAGATTTGCTAAACAATGTTCTCAGGATCATTATATAAGTAAACGTCTGATCTTGTGATATAAAATTAGATATTAACTATATAGCTATTGTACTAATCATTATAACATGTGTTATACAGAAGTCCTACACGTAGAGACTAGAGGCCGTGACCTAGCAATATCAGCAAAGTGGGGGGGACATCGATGGCTCTGCTGCTTCAGTCGTCGATTTCGATGTGGTTTAGTGCAAGATCACCTCAGTGCCGTACAAGAACTGCATTTACGGGCTGGTGTCGTTCTTCGCCAACAGCCTCGCACCTCCACATTAAGGCCATCATTCGTATCTGCCACCAGTCGAGCCGTTGACCGCGAGGAAGGCTTGATTTGAGGCTGCAAGTGTAGGAGCTCTCCCGCAGTGTTCAACAGCAGGCTCAGAATTTGACTGATTATCGGGAGAGGTATCAAGACTCAGGAGATCCTCGCACGCGTGACGGACATGGATGACCTCTGGCTAGAGTGAATGTCACCTTATCTATTTCTATTTTTTCTGGAAGGATTATCCTATCTGTTACAGAAGGCAGAGCAAAACAAGTCTCTTCAGTGGATTCGAATTCACAGAAGGTCTCCAACAATCAATCATCTTTTTTTTTCTGACAACTCTATCTTATTTGGGAAGGCTAATGAGAAATCATACAACAATATCCTATCTCTACTTAATAAATATGAAATAATTAGTGGGCAAAAAGTTAACCTTCATAAATTAGCAGTTTTTTTAATCAAAACACCCCACTTGCCAGAAGACAACAGCTAGTAGAGTTACTTAACATAGAGCATGTGGGAGCCAAAGATAAATATCTAGGCCTTCCATCGATTATTCAGAAATCAAAAAGAGCTACATTCAATGCAATAAAGGACAAAGTTCAAAAAAGAATTCAGACTTAGAAGGGGAATATATTATTAGTAGGTGGTAGACATGTTAATCAGAGCTGTCGAAAAAGCTATTCCAATATATATACTCATGTTTCAAGTTTCGAGATTCTCTAGTGGAAGAAATATACAGGATTCTAAGGCAGTTTTGGTGGTCAGAAGAGAATGGAGAGAAAGATGGCTTGGGTTAGTTGGGATTGTACGACCAAACCTAAAAAAGAAGGCAAATTGGGATTCAAGGATCTCAAAGCCTAGAACCAAGCTTTGTTGGGTAAACAGTTTTGGTGAATTACTATTAAGCCTAATTCGCTACTTGCGCTTATGCTAAAAAAATACTATAGATACACTAACCCCATTTTGGCAAATAAAGGAAACCAACCTTCTTGGGGTTGACAAAGTCTACTGGAAGAAAGGAAAGTGGTAGAAAAGTAGGATTTGAGATGGAGTACAGGACTTGGCACAAATGTTCGTATTTGGTAGGATCCATGGTTACCCCCACCCTTTTAGACTCAGTAACAACAACAATCCGGTAATCAATAGGGTATATGATTTACTTACAGTGGATGAAAATTGGAATAAAGAGCTAGTTGAAGCAGTTTTTCTTCCTGAGCTTAGTTTGCAAATTCTCTCCTAACCACTGAACGACGATGGTGAGGACAAGTTTGAATGGGCCTGGAACAAGAGGAAGTAGAACAATCTAGTTTTCGAGTTTTGAGTGGCTTATAATTTTTTTCATGTGCTAGTTGAGCACCTTCTAATGGTGATGACAAATTCAACGCTCTAGAAATTAATTTGGGGGTTAAAATTATCATCCAAAGTAAAAAATTTTCTATGGAGAGCAGCCGATGAAAAATTACCTGTATTCAGTATGATCAACCAGAAATTCTCAGATATTTCAGCAATGTGCCCAAAATGCAGAAATGACAACGAAGCAATCTTTCACGCTTTGGTGCAATGCGGTCCCACTCCTAAGATTTTGTCTTTCTCTCCTTTTGTGAATGCTATAGTGCGAAATGAAACCATAGAGTTTGTAGTATGGTGGCTAACGACAAGTAGAGGCATTGGAAGAGGACAATCTTCTATGGCCTTCTTTGCATTTCTGTGTTGGGCATTGTGGAAGGCGACAAATTTGGAGATCTTTAAAGGTGAGAAGCTGGCAATAACAATAATTGTGAAAATAGTAAGGAAGCTCCAGCAAAAAATGACTCAAGTTATAGAGCATAATTTTTTGTGAATCTCCAATCTCTTCTATTAATTTTTCTTTTACTAGTATTTGGTGTTTATTAAAATGGGAAATTTTTTTTCTTTTTTTATGTTTCTATAATGGATAATGTATTTTTTTTACAAAGCAATACAATTATATATCTTTAAAAAAAATTGAGAAAGTGAGTCTAATCAATATTAAATCAAAATATTACTCACTTTTTTTATTTTACCAATTTTTTAACTTAGATCACTATTTATCTAACCTACTAGATCATCGCTTAACGAGGTGCACTAAGCCACCAATAACATATATTAAAATAGAATTCTTTAAAATTTTAATAGACTAAAACCAAATAAAATTTCTATAGGAATAAAAATAGAAAATAAGTATTTTATAGAAACCAAGAACTTATTTAAGCAAAAAAAAGCTCGTATGAAAAAAAATTCTTTATTTCTATTAAATCAAATGAAATTAGTCGAATTTTTAAAAAAATATTAAGAATTAATTTTTTTTATAAATATCATCAGTGAATAATAATTTATTTATGTTTAAAGTCTTGTAACAATTTTAAGTATTTTAATAATGTTAGTGTTATAATAATTTTGGCGATTGATCTTAAATATAAAAAATATATATAATATATATTAATTAAAATTAATTACTACAATGAGTGAAATACCAATATTTTTAAAGGCAAAAAATGTTAATAAACCATGTGACCAATTATTTATACAAATTCGCCAAAGACAAATCTGGTTCATGTATCAACTAAATCATATCGTATGTCCCTTCCCTCTACTCTAAATGGTTTTTAGAATCCTCTGCTATTGGTACTTTTAAGATTAATTGTGATGCTAGTTATTTTGGTTCGGGTGATAGTGTTGGTTTTACTTGTGTTATTAGAGATTGTAATGGGAGCTGGCAAATGAGGTGTTTGGGAATGATTGAGAGTAATAGTATTCTTCAAGGAGAATTGTTTGCTATTTAGAGAGGATATCTCTTAGCTTGGGATGTGGGTCAACGAGATGTTATTTGTGAGACGGATTGTGTGGAAGCATTTAATCTTGTTACTCAAAATGGTTTTGGGTTTATTGATTCATTCGTGCTCAAAATAAGAGATATCATGCATTGGAATTGGCGTGTTGACTTTCGTTTGATTATGAGAGATGCAAACACGGTGGCAGATACAATGGCAAAGATAGCGATGAAGTTACAACTTTCGCATGTGGAGCTTCTTTCACCTTGGGAGGAGTTTAAGAGTAGTCTTAAAACAGGACTGCCCCTCTATTTAAGCAGTTCCTTGTTTTATTTGTTTTGTTTTTCTTTGTTTAATTTATTTCAGTCACCAAAAAAAACTAAACCATATTTATATGTAGTTCGAATCACCTAAGCTCGAATTGCATTTACATATACTTATTCGAATTATATAATAACTCACATGCACATATAATTCGAACTCACCTAATTCGAATTACACACCAACAGTAATTTGAACCAAGTTGATTCGATTTACTCAAGAAGACCGCATCCCATTTAATTCGAAATAAGTTGATTGGAATTACATGATGTACAATTCGAATAATAATAATAATAATTTGAATTAAACCAATTCGAATAATAATAATAATAATAATAATAATAATAATAATAAGGTTTAAACATACTGTAATATATTAGGTTAGATAAAAATTAAATTATTTAAATAAATAATTCGGTGTTTAGAAGTCAAGTATTAGAATAATTTTTTAGGAGGTATTTATCATATTATAAATTCATAATTATGTAAGTATGTAAAAGATTTATTTTTTAAATTACGTTTTTAAATTAAATGGCTTTCAATATTATTAAATTGTCTTATTTTTAAATTGGTCAATTCATTTTATATTTATATATTGTAATTATTTATTTTGTAACGAGTACAACTAAAATTTTAATAACAATTATTAAATTAAACATTGTTATTATGAGTATTGTAAAAGTTTGTAATGTACTCGTTACTAACCTATCACATAATAAAATTTTTAAACTTTATAAAATGTAATTTTTTTGTAGTAAAATATAAAAAAATTATAAATATTAATTGAATGTAAATTTTATAGCATAAATCTAATCCATGTAATTATTTTAATACACCAACCATTATATCTATATGGAGCCAATGCTAAATCGAATTTAATTAGTTCGATAACACTAGTCTATGACAAAAATTGCATTTTATAAAGTTTAAAAATTTTTATTATGTGATAGGTTAGTAACGAGTACATTACAAACTTTCATAGTACTCATAGTAACAATGTTTAATTTAATAATTGTTATTAAAATTTTAGTTGTACTCGTTACAAAATAAATAATTACAATATATAAATATAAAATAAATTGACCAATTTAAAAATAAGACAATTTAATAATATTGAAAGCCATTTAATTTAAAAACGTAATTTAAAAAATAAATCTTTTACATACTTACATAATTATGAATTTATAATATGATAAATACCTCCTAAAAAATTATTCTAATACTTGACTTCTAAACACCGAATTATTTATTTAAATAGTTTAATTTTTATCTAACCTAATATAATACATAATATTCTTCTTCTTCTTCTTTTTATTATTATTATTCGAACTGTACATCATATAATTGCGAATCAACTTACTTCGAATTACATGGGACGCGATCTTCTTGAGTAAATCGAATTAACCTGGTTCAAATTATTGTTGGTGTGTAATTCGAACCAAGTGAGTTCGAATTATATGTGCATGTGAGTTATTATATAATTCGAATTATATGTAAACGCAGTTCGAGTTGAGGTAATTCGAACTACACATAAATGTAGTTTGGTTGATACATAAACTAGATTTGTCTTTAGTAAATTTGTGTAAATAATTGATCACCATAGCTTATTAATAA